>NW_015113063.1:473203-512154 GCF_001443285.1 Poecilia latipinna | reverse complement strand
GGAGCGGCCAATGCGGGGTCTACTCTTATACTATGTCTATGAGAGAAACGGTCCACACAGAGTCTGGCTAGGGAGGTAAAATGTACTTTAAGCGGCTTTATTTAGAAATATAAACAGTCGACAAGCTCCAACCAAATGGTGGAGCAATGTCGACTTGTCAACCAAAAATTACTGATGTGCTACAGGAAATATGGCTGAAAAGTAGCAAGATGATTGAAAAAAAACAAAAAAACAAGGCGCGAACAAGTATGGTTGTTTTTAAGGACTGTTGCACTTCATGGACTAAAGTTTTAATCACCAACCAGAGACGGTACTAATACTTTTTTAATATTGATAACAAAAAGTTAAAGTGGCAAGTGTTTTTTTACTCTTAACATGACAGATGAATAATAATCTATCATCCATAGTAAGGAATTACTTATTTAAAACAAGCTTCAATTCTTGCTGAAAGGTTGTAAGTCAGGTTTGCCTTATTTCAAGTGTATACTTGCACAAGAAACTTGGCAAAAATACTCAGTAAGAATTGAATCCAATGCTCATCTTTATTACAGATATATGCTTATGTAAAATTCCCACTAACACTGTATGTGAAGTTTAAGCTTTAGATTTAATTTAGTTGTGTTGTAAATATAGCTATTTTTCCATTCTGGTATGGGGGGAAAAGTAGGAATTAACTGTGGACATGGAACAGTTCATATCTGCTTTTGTTGCCAATAACCACATACTGGACAACTGGGCATCAGTCACCCTGACTATTTGTTTATCTGGATTAACACTGTATTAAAGCAAAGCGTTTTCTTCTACAAAACAATCAGGAGTCAATAAAAAGTCAACATTTTCCCAGGGATTATGCGGCTCTGCTATCGCCTGCTGCAGTATCACAGGTTTATGTAGTTTGCAAACCAAATTTCTCACTTCAAAGGGAAACCTTTCTAGGTCACACTGAGACACTGCGGAATATCCTGAGCTGTGAATACAGAGTTAAAAACGAACCTTAAAGTTGTGCATTTGCCATAAAGCTATCCTGTGAGCTAATCCTGTATGTTTTCTCCTTTCAGGCATGACGACTTGAAGGAGATGCTGGACAGCAACAAAGACTCCCTGAAGCTGGAGGCAATGAAGCGGATTGTGGCTGTGAGTGGGATTAATGTTTACTTTGGGATTTTGCTGATCAGCAATTTTGGGTGTATGATGGAAAAGAAAAAAGTGCACTATCATTACTAGAGGTGGACGCAACGATCCAAAATATCACTAATGTATCAATACCACGTCGGTATCGGATCAATACTCGATACTTTAGCTTCAGATTCCCTCTTGAAATTTTTTATTTATTTTCGTATTGCAGTTTCTCAGTTCTACTTTAAAAAGGATTTTGTTTTGGTCTGCTCTCAAATTCTTATTGTTTTGCACGTTATTTATTTATGTATTTATTTATTTTTAAAAATGCACGCAAATCATGCCAATATGTTCTCAACGTATTTTGTGGATACCTATAAATGTTATCCAAATAGTGCTCTAGGTTTGAATGAAATAATTCAAAGGAAAAACCAGAAAAATACTTTACGGTCAGAAGATTGATAATAAATCAAACTTAAAAAGAAAAAAGTGTCATGTCAGTGTCGGTACTGGTGGTTCCTGTATTTACTTGATGTTGTATTGATATCAAAATATGCTGAATCACTCACCACTAACCCTTTCCATTGCTTTGACTGGCAATATTCTCAGTCTGTTGGAGCAGTAAGACAGCGGTAGTGCGTCGTGATGTAACTACGATGTTCACAGATCCAAACTGTGCTGTCAGCTGTTTATTATTCATGATCTGTGTCAGTTTCCTCAATCTGAAACGCCACACCCATCTGTTCACTCATCACCACTGCAGGAAGATGAAAGTACGTCAGCAAGCATCAACAGAGACATCATGGAAACTGCTGGGTTAAAAACAAACCTTTCTTTTTTTCTTTTTTTTTCTTTTTTTCAAAACTCATTTCTGTGTCAAATGTGACAGAAATTGCTGGATTGATTTCAAAGAAAAGAGATGGATTCTATTTTTGCCATTTTTTTTAACATACTGGTATGGGTCCCTCAAGTAAATGTGGGCCAATAATTTATACTTTCATCTTGTTAGTGTTTCTGGATGTATTTCAGGATGGGGAGGTTTCGGCCATGAAATATTGGTCTGATCATGTGGCATTAATAGTGAGAGTAGCAGAGAAGCGACGTCAGAGGTGTATTAACTTTTTTATGATTTCGAAATTTATGTAACATGTAAAACATCTGTAAATATTGACTATATCTTCAAAATTAATATTGACTGTTAAGGCTGGGTTATTTATCGTATCGCTTATCATTCATCGTGAAAAATGTTTTGTCATTACTAGAATTTACATTTATTGTTATGTCAATAGATGTAAAAAAAAAAAAGACTAAAATCATCAGTCTCCCACTGTTTTTTCTATAAGAGTGTCAATAAATTCAAAAATACAATTAAATGAAGTAAGCAAGCAGCATCCTGAAGACATACTTTAAATAGGAGTGTTTTTCAAGAGCAGTATTTGTTTCTGGGGCTATGAAAGCTGGGCACAGCCATAGTTACCTAAAAAAAACTATAACTAGTTTTCCACTAGCTGAGTTTTTTCTGCAATCAGAAGGTAGCCCTACTGCTGTCAGTCACATGAATGCAGATCCAGAACGTTGAATGTGATTTGAAGAGCTCCCAATGGCATAAATCTAGTGCTTGTGTTTAAAGCCAACAGTTTTTGTGTGCGCTGCACTTTGTCCTGTTTCTTAAAAGGGGTTTAATCCTTTCAAATTCTTGTTTTCTCTCCAGATGATCGCCCGCGGTAAAAATGCATCAGACCTCTTCCCAGCTGTGGTGAAAAACGTGGCGTGTAAAAACATTGAGGTAGGTTGTGCTTTTGAGTTGTTTGGCCTCTGTTTCCTTTAGTTTGTGTTGTTGCTGCACATGGAAAAAGAGGCTTCTTGTATCTCGTTTTTTCATCTTTAATTTTCCAGGCTTGCGAGTTTCTGCTTCTCCAGTCATCATGTTTTAGAAAGTCTCCTGGTGCTTTGATTTTATCTCAGTGGAATCAGTTTGCGTCTTTCCTTTCCAAGTTTGCCTGAACGGTTTGCCTCCATCTTCCTTCCTGCTGATTCTAGGTGAAGAAGCTGGTTTATGTTTACTTGGTGCGTTACGCCGAGGAGCAGCAAGACCTCGCCCTGCTCTCAATTTCTACATTCCAGCGCGGCTTAAAGGTACATTTGACCTTTCTGTCATGTTGACAGGATGCTGTGAGTGTGAACTAGCCACATACATCATTTAGCAATGTTTTGCTTTAAAGGTAGTAAAAAACTTTAGTCAAATTTACATGCGTTATCAAAGATCCCTTCAAAGTTTATTGTGTAAAAACACCAACCGGACCAACAATCCCATAATAAACCTTCAAGAGATTCCACACAGATTGCCTCAAATGCATTGTCCTTTCTTCCCTACGTGTTTCCAGTTTGTAGCCTTTGAGTAATTGGATCAACCAAATTAGTTTTTTTGTTGTTTGTGGTGTTTTCCCATCCACAACATTTTTTGTAGCTGAAATGTGTAAACAAAAGCATTAAAAGTGGGATAAGTACTTGAGAGTATATGAGAGCAATGAAAGGTTGAGCCAATGTAATGCTTTTTAAAACCTAATTTAGCACAGCGAGAACGGTGTGGGTGTTAATGTGGAGCCTTGATGTTCCCCCTGACCAAGTGGGGAAACAGTTGAGAAGTAGTTCCTTTGTCATGATTTTTCCCTGATCCTGTCCTTGTTCTGGATCCAAATTGAACAATACTCATCGTTTTTAAAGGCCACCTATAATGCAGAATTCAATTTTTTCATCTTTTTTGTGCCAATTTACGTCTCAACTGCTTCTAAAAACAGTCGAAGTCCAAGTGCTTAAAAAGAGCCAAAAAAAAAAGACACCGAGCCAATTTATGGCAATAAGTTTATTATTTTTGGTGTCTAGAAAACGAGCCACTTGCAAAACTTGCTGAGTGTTGACTGCGCCGTTACCTAGCAACCCTTCAATTAACATTGAAGGGTGGTTAGCACCTTTAACACTTGAGTGATCTTCAATAAAGTCCTGAGCTCATGAATATTACTATTTTAATTGAATTGATGTTGCTGTTTTTAAATGACAGGATCCCAATCAGCTCATCAGAGCCAGCGCCCTGCGAGTCCTGTCCAGCATACGAGTTACAATCATCGTCCCCATCATGATGCTGGCCATCAAAGAAGCTGCTTCAGACATGTCTCCATACGTCAGGAAGACCGCTGCCCACGCCATCCCCAAACTCTACAGGTACGTCTGCAGCTGCAGCCCGGAGAAATAATCATCAATCAAACCCCGTCAGCGTGAAAACACAGAAATCCATTTGTGGTTTTTACACTTCAGCCAGATTCGGTCGATAGGGGAAGCTTCTCACTAACCATTTTTTTTTTTTTCTCTTGTTTTAGTTTGGATCCTGAACAAAAAGACCAGCTGATAGAAGTCATAGAGAAACTCCTTGCAGACAAAACCACGGTAAGTTTTTTGTTTTTTACCTTGCTTATTTAGTTTTACATTTTTGCTCAGCTCCTACCAATAGATGGAAATAAAGAAGAAGAAGAAAAAAACCCACCTGCGCTTCCCGTTTTAGCAAATTCAAGCAAAACATTTGATCATAGATTCTAGCTGTACAACTTTCTAGTCAGTCAGTGTTTAGGAATGTAATCGTAACGCAGCCAGCTGGTGCCTGACTTGAAATGTGCTGCAGCTGGTGGCAGGAAGCGTCGTCATGGCGTTCGAAGAGGTGTGTCCGGAGCGCATCGACCTGATCCACAAGAACTACAGGAAGCTGTGCAACCTGCTTATCGACGTGGAGGAATGGGGCCAGGTGGTCATCATCAACATGTTGACCCGCTACGCCAGGACCCAGTTTCTCAACCCAAACATCAACGTGAGTAATAAAACACACCTGTAAGGAGTTTTTAACAACATTTTCACTTCTTGTTGATTCTTTTTTAGTTTGTGACTTAAAGAAAATCCACATTTTACCAATTTTTAGTTACTTCTATTAATCAGTTCCCTAAGCTTATGTTATTTGGTCCTAATACGATCAATTTAAAGCTGAAAAATTACTAAGATGTTTTTATTTTAGTTTACTGGACTAAGAGAAATGTTCTATTGGTTATTCTGACGATTAATCGCATTATTACAAATTGGCACTTTTTGCATCTACAATCCCTTGATAAACTTTTTCTTCCTTTCCTTTGCAGTCTGCTTTAGTATCATAAAAAATATTAAAGATAAAAGAAAATACAACATAGTTTTAAAAGATAAAATAAGATAAAAATGTTGTCCAAACAAACCTGGCTCTAAATAAAATAATAATAATTGCCCCTTTGTTACATAATGCTATCTCATTAGCATTAATGAGATAATCATTAGCATTATCTCATTAATAATAATGAGATAATGCTAAACTATATAACTTCACTATGTAACTATGAAGTTACAAAGTCATATCTCAGACTAAAAAAATTAATTACCTGACATTGAAATGCTTGATTGTTGGCACCAAAGCAGTGCAACAACTATTTAATAGGTTTTGGATCTTTTTTTTTTCCCCTTAATAAATAATTTTGAAAATGTCATTTTGTGTTTGTGTGTGTGTGTGTGTGTGTGTGTGTGTGTGTGTGTGTGTGTGTGTGTGTGTGTGTGTGTGTGTGTGTGTAACAAAAAAACAAAAAAAAAAATCTAAAGAAATCAGTCAGGAAATTAGTTGTTTCCTGTTATCTTACAAAACTTAGTTCATAATTTTTGACGGTTGACCACAAGCGCACTCCTCACTGACTGCAGGAGTCTCTGCTGGAGGAGGGAGGAGGAGCAGATAAAACCTTCTACGGCTCGGATGAAGACGAGGATGAGGACGAGGAGGAGAAGGAGAAGAAAGCAGAGGCAGCCGCCATGGCCAAGAGGAAGCCCTACGTGATGGACCCCGACCACCGGCTGCTGCTGAGGAACACCAAGCCACTGCTGCAGAGCCGAAACGCAGCCGTGAGAGCGCCACATACACTGCACACACACTGCACACACACACTGCGAACACGCTACACACACTCTGCGAACACACTGCAAACACGCTACACACACACTGTGAACACACTGCGAACACGCTACACAAGCTTCACACACTGTGAACACGCTACACGTTAGCATAAAGCAGGCCAGGCCTTCAGCATCGCTCTGGAGTTACGGTACAAACCACAAAGGTCCGCTAGTTGCAGTGTGTAGCTTTTATGAACAGTACAGTTTTTACATATTTGTTAAAACTGTCTTTTGTCGTTGCAGTATAATATGAGATAATCTGTGAAAAAAAAAGTAGCTTCTTTGCCTCCTCTTTGTCAATTAACCTTGGGTATATGCTGCTCACTCCTATGCTAGGCTACAGCTAGTTCAGCAGAGCCTGCGGTGAATGATAAGACTGGTTAGCATGGCCACTGATGAAGGCAGTTGTTCAGATTTCCAGTAATGGTGAGCTGTTTCTTTCCCGTTATCACATTGAGCAGCGTATACACGGGGATGATTGACATCGCTAAAGCCTTCCTCTGTGCTCTGATTGGTTGTTTCTGTCTAGTAACGCTGCGTTTCTTCAAATGACGGTAGGAGCTCGATTTTATTCACAGATAAGCTGTCTCGTGTTTTACCGTTACGACATGGTGACAATTTTTACAAATATGTGGAAAACATATTTTTTATAAAAGTTACATACTGCAGATTTAAAGTCATGTTGTCAATAATTCACCACAAAAGCATTTTTAAGGTCTTTGAGGAGGTCACTCAATCTGAGATGATTTTTACTCGAAGATGGATGGACCATGATGAACATGTTTTAATCTTTTTTTTTTCTCCAGCTCTTTGTAATTGTTATTCCTTCAGTTCTCACATCTTTGCTGTACTGCACTGCTTCCAGCTACAGGAGGCACAATGTATTGTAAGTGCCTCCCAGCTGCTAATGGCTAATGATGTCAGGGATTAGCTCATTGACATCCAACTCGCAGAGATTTAACTTCCAGAATTACACACTTTGCAAAGTCTTGACACACACTGTTGTTGCATATGCAGCTTACCACCGCAGTAATGGAGCTTTAAATTGTTTCCAACTCATTTGTTGACTGTATTGTGTTGAAGCACCACATGAAAACAAACGGCGGCTTTTTTAATAAATGCACTGTCAGATTATTTGTTCCCCTCTTTAGCCTGAGCGCAGTAAACGGAGAACAGAACAGTATTTGTCTCTTTTATGCTTGTTTAACACATCGGCTTTGTGAACACAAACACATTCCATATCTGTGCTGCAGCACAAAGCTGTAAATAAATAAAAAAATAACTGTGATGGATTGTAATTGTAATGCACAGAAGGAAATTAACCGGCTGACAATTGGCAGAGGCAAATTATTGTAAAAGGGTTGTTATAGTCCACTGAAGCTTTAAATTTTTATTTATTTTTTTTTTTTACTAAGACAAATGTGCAAATTCCAGGTGGTGATGGCTGTGGCCCAGTTGTATTTCCACCTGGCCCCCAAAGCAGAAGTTGGCGTGATTGCCAAAGCGTTGGTCCGCCTGCTGAGGAGCCACAGGTGAGCTTCCTGCGTTTCTCCTTTCAAAATGTTCTAGAAGTAATCAAGCTGGTCGATTAATATCGCTTCTTTAACAAAATAAACATCATCGTTCAAAACTATTCCCACTCTCCAATTTTTTCACGTTGAAACCAAGAGTTGTTATGTATCTTATTGGAAACAATGCAAAGTAGTCCTAATTGTTAAGTGAAAGGAAATAAAGTAAATGTTCAGCAAGTTTGTTTCATAAAACCACATTGTTTGCAAATTGCAGCTGCAACATTTCTGGGGTGTGTCTCCACCAGATAAAGATTCAAAGTTTTGCCCTTTTGTTGTAAAGTCGTATTCGATGAAGAGCGTCGGCGAACTTTGAATGGGCCGTTTTACCATTGTGTTTAATGGTGAGCTGGACTTTATTTAGGTATATCTGAGTAAAAGGGGCTGAATGCAACAGGTCCCTTGTTCTTTTTCAAAATGCTGATGGAGAGTATTGTATACCGTTTATTTTATTTCGCCAAATTTAAAAAGATTTAAGGTGTACGAATGCTTTTGCAAGTCACTGTATATATATAAAAACAAAACGACTCGTGGAGAACACAATGAAAGTCTCAATGAGGGAAAGTAAAGCTTTAATAACGCCCCAAAACCCTGTGACGCTGTAAACAACAGCAAAAGGACAAAGCGAGGGAGGAAGAATAAATCTGTTAGGCCCTGAAGCAGAAAGCGGATATTAAACAAGGGGGCTCGGTGAAGCTGAAGTAAACACGACAGCATAAACCATACAGAGAGATGACAGCGCAGCACCTCTGGGCTGCACGTCCTGCAGCCTGTCGAGCCTCTTATTAAACAAGTGGCTCTGCTCTGGGTTTAATGGAATCATCATTCAGCAGGATTCAAACTGCAGCATCTCTCCGTGTGTCAGAAAATCACTGAACTGGGCAATGTGTTTTATTAAGCTCCATCTGGAGGAGCGTGGTGTGCCTCAGGTTTCATTGCAACTTGTATATCTCCCTTAAGGGATTAAATAAAGGGCCCTAACAGAAAAGCTGCAAAAGTTCATATTTAAAGTTCAATGATGGACTGGATATTGTAAATGTTTCATTTTTCTTTATGGTGCTATGGTCTTTTTTTCTTTTTGCCCTTGATAAAGACAGATTTTATACAACGTCAAACTCATTTTCATTTTGGGCCAAATAAAAAATCTGAATGTTCTTAAAGGGCCGGTTGTTCCAGAATGTATTCATGAAACCCTTTAAATTGTTTAAACATTACTACATCTGTTTGTTTCAGCATTCAGTAAGCGTTTCTTAAAATTAAATAATATTGAACATCTTTTCACACCGATTCTGTGTCCAGGATTTTGTATCACAGATTTTGTGGTGCTAATTTAGAAATATTTGTAAGGATTTTTTTTTTTTACAATTCTTCCGCTAATGTATGAAGTTAAATGTGACTTTTTATTAATCTTTGCATCGATCACGGACTACAGCTTGACATTAAGTCAGGCTGAGGCAGCAGTCACTTATTTATGGCCAATTTTGAGAAACAAATTTCAGTAAAATCTGAAAAAAAAATGTGGGGATTTATTGTTTTTGTGTGAATTTTGCAGATTTGTGAAAAATTGGAAGGACTTATTGATGCAGTTTAGATCCAGAGGGCCACATAAACAGCTTCTGCAGGCCAGATTTGGCCCCCAGGCCTTGAGTTTGACACACGTACAATACAGAGTCCCAGTCCAATATTTCAGCAAATGCAGATGCTTAAAAACTCTGAGATTTTAAAGTACATCTGATATCTGGAGTTCCTACTGGTGCAGCCTTGTTGCTATAGATATATCTGACACGACGCTTACAGCTACAGTCTTCACAAAAAGCTCAAATCTTGACAATTGTGAGCTTTTTGCTATAATGGTATGCTAACATTAGCTTGTTTTCTCTTTGTTTTGATAAGACTTATTGATATTCAGAGTAGAAACATATTTTAAGTGCATTTCCAGTGAAGTGCATGTGGACTAAATTTGCAAGAAAAAAAGGTTTGTATCGTGCTTGACAGACTTTCCTAGAAAGTCCGGTTTGTTTGGGTCGGTGTGAACGCACAAATCTCAGACAGACTTGTGCTGAAAGTAATAAAATTTAACGGCGAGTGTTTCACAGTTCTGTCCGGGGAAATCAGGCAAACAGAAAGTGAGACTCGTTGTAAAAGGCGAAAAATATGAAACCCAATGAACTAAGTGTGTGTGGGCGGGGCGTGGGGTTACACCAGCTGTATCCAGTAAAGGTTAAATGCGATTTTACTGGTGCAATAAAAATTGACTTTCAGAGCCTCTATACGCAGAATAATGTATTTAACATTTCCTCTGTGCGTGTGTTTAGGAGAGATGTTTGATTTACCTGACGACAGGCAGCACATGCTGCTTCAAGCAGGACTACCTCATGGGTTCAGCATGACACATGATGTAATCATATAACCAAACAGGTTATATGGTTACACAGCACCTACAGTGTTTACAGTAGCATTATTTGATTAACCTATCAATAGTGTTAGGTTAATCAAATAACCTTGGTGAGAAACAAAGCAGCTTTGATACACTCCGATATTCTGATCTGCGAACTACTTTCTAGTTAATATAGACATGGGAGAAGAAAACTATGCACTTTATTGTTTTTATTAAAAGTGTTGTCATCCCATCCTATTTTCACTAAGACTGTGAAATAATAAGGCAGATTAGTTTGTGAAATATATTGAAAACATAAAAGAGAAACAATAAAAGCTTGAGCGTTTAATCATTTAAATAGAAAGTTCCCCAGCATTTTTTACAGTGGCAGATTTTTTTTTTTTATGTAAAAGGATTGAATGATGTAAATGAACTGACAAGATGAACTGAACAGAGTCTCTCATTCTGTTCACACTTATCAAGTCAACATGAATTAACGGTTAAAATAAGAAGAGGCTAAATATACGGGGTTCTTTGATTTTTTAAATGTATATTAAATGTGTTTCTTGCCTCTCCAGTAGTTGGTGCCCCGTGCAACATCAGAGACCAAACAATTGCTAAAGAGCTATAGACTAACACAGAAATGTTTAATCCTAATTTGATCAAAGTTTTTCTATATTCTGAACTGTGTTGCATTTCCTACATACACACTTCACAAAAAAATGTTCAGATATTGACATTTTATGATTTTATGTTGATTTCTAATTTGCTAGCAATGCTAACTAATAGCAGTTAGCTAATAACTGCTAAGTGCTAAGTTAGGTTTCTCTCTAACTGATTGGCTAAGTAATCCATAGCTAATCCAAACATTAGCAATGCTAATAGGCTAAGTAGCATTGCTAATGTTTATTAGCTGTGGATGTCCAGTGTGGTAACTTCAGTGTTTTAGTCCAAAAAGACACTTTAAAGTAATTCAACTTTGTCATTTGAAAGACCTCCACCAGTTCCTTCCCTCTCTCTTCTGTTCCATCAGTGAGGTCCAGTACGTCGTTCTTCAGAATGTGGCCACCATGACCATTAAGAGGCGGGTAAGTTACACTTGTTGGACTACACTTAGCCTGTTTGTTTTGCATTTTAAATTCAAAGATTTATGTGGGGTACTTTTTGGTGTGTGTGTGTATTGCAGGGCATGTTCGAACCGTACCTGAAGAGTTTCTACATCCGCTCCACGGACCCAACCCAGATTAAAATCCTTAAGGTTTCTCTCTGTTCTGTTCTGTCTAACCCGCTAAACCCAGAAGGCTTGTTAGAAATTTGCCGACATGTTGTTGTTTTTCACAGCTGGAGGTTCTCACCAATCTGGCCAATGAGACAAACATTTCCACTATTCTCAGGGAGTTTCAGGTAACGTCAAATTAAATGTACTTTATAATAATTCCTCGGTTTTGTCGACCTACACTGTGATGCTGAGATACAACAATAATGAACGTGTTGGTGTGTTTCCGACAGACATACATTAAAAGCATGGATAAAGATTTCGTGGCTGCAACAATTCAGGCTATCGGCCGCTGTGCTACGAACATCGGTGAAGTGAGAGACACGTGTTTGAATGGCCTGGTGCAGCTGCTGTCCAACCGAGATGGTAAGAGTAGAGAGAGCCATAAAAATTGGTAAATATTCTGTAGTAAACGAGATAGTTGCATGAAATAATATTTTATTTTAATCAGCTCTATTTATTTGTAAATGTATTACTATGAAATATGTATATTTCAAAATGGTGCTCAAATTGCAATGAATGTTAGTTAATTATTTAAGTAACATGCATCAGGCTTTGCATGCCTGCAACAAAGTGTATCTGGTGTAGGGTTGAAACGATTAATTGATTATTCAATTTTGTGATCGATTAGTCACTAACTGGACTTAAAGAACAGACGATTTGCTGAAGAAACAACATATTCAGAGCTTTAATTAATCTAAAACTGTACAATATATATTTACATTTTGAATTCAAAATAAAAACATCTGTCTGTAAATATTTTTGGCATAGCTTTAGCTTCATCTGGCTCAGATTTACTAAAGTAATGCTATATGTTATCGCATTTTAATTTAAAAAAATATTTTCTGAATTAAAAAAGTAATTAAAGGGTTTTGCTTATTTTAATCTTTTAATGTATTTAAAATATTGAATAAAAAGGCTAACATGGTAAAATGAAAAACATGAAGAACATACCCATTTTTTTTTGATCAGATTATTACATTTTTAATTAAATAATCCTTGTTTGCTGCCCTAATCTGCTGACAGTGGTTGCTTGAAGCAACCTAAAAAATTCACAGGTAAAGACAGTAAGGTGGTCAAGTCAGTTGTTGCTTTTGTTATTGATTTGATTTTTTTCAACTCAGAATTGAATAGTCACATTTATAGCGAGTTTATAGCGAGTTATTGCGCCATGTTTTTTCCCCCCCCTCATTTTGCGCATCCCTGACATGAATACCAAGTTTCTACAGATGTGGGTCTGAACTGTAACACTCTGTACTTTCACTGACTGATGCAAACGTTTGACTCGTCTACAGAGCTGGTGGTGGCCGAGTCGGTGGTTGTCATCAAGAAGCTGCTCCAAATGCAGCCGGAGAAGCACAGTGACATCATCAAGCACATGGCGAAACTAACAGACAACATCCAGGTTACGATTTCGCCTCCTCTCCGTTAGCATGGCCACAGATTCTGCAGACAACACAAATAAAGGTAGGTCTCACAGTTTGGCGTGCTCCCATAGGTCCCGATGGCGCGAGCCAGTATCCTGTGGCTGATTGGAGAATACTGCGAGCACGTGCCAAAGATCGCTCCTGACGTCTTGAGGAAGATGGCCAAGTCGTTCACCAATGAGGAAGACATCGTCAAGCTGCAGATCCTAAATCTGGCCGCGAAGCTTTACCTCACCAATTCTAAGCAGGTACCCAGCTGAAGGTTTTCTCTAACAACATACGGACTAAGTCCTCTACATATGTGAGGCTAGAATTACTCCGAATTTATCCAGGTTTCATTAATAGTATGGAAAGCTACAGAAAAGTTCTGATATGCAAAGAGAAAACAGAATGTGGAAAAATGTTGGCCTTTCCGTGTCAGGGGATTCCAGGGTCAGCTGTCCTCATCCTCTGTGTCCTCTTTCCTACAGACTAAATTGCTGACGCAGTATGTTCTCAACTTGGCCAAGTACGACCAGAACTACGACATCCGCGATCGGGCCCGCTTTATTCGGCAGCTCATTGTTCCCACGGAGAAGAGCGGAGCCCTCAGTAAGTACGCCAAGAAGCTCTTCCTGGCTCTGAAACCTGCACCCGTCCTGGAGTCTCCGTTTAAAGGTACGGCAGGAAGAACGACCTGCATTCAGACAGTTGTCACTTTGATGTTTCTCTGAGCTGAATTATTTTTCCAAATGCAGTATTTATTTTGTGTTTGTTACATCTAAAGCTCTTTAAGAATGTTGAATGGCTTTAATCTTAACAAAACCCACTGATTCCACAAATGGAAAAAATAAAACTGAACAATTCAGACAGTCAAAAACAGATTTAGTTGATATGCGAACATAATCAGGTCTTAATTGCAGCAGACAACTCATTAGCATCGCAGTTAGATCTATGCACAATTAGGGTTTCATTTAGAGACGGTTGGTTGGATTAACTCGATTAATGGTGATCTCATTCAAGGAGTTTAATTATTTGTTTGTTTGCATCTTTTAATATATTTCTAAGATTGTTAGAAAGGCTTAAACAGTTAAATGAACATTTTTATTTGATTAATCATCAGAATAATCAATAATAATTTATTTGAATTTGAATAATTTATTACCAATATACTCTTTAGTTGCAGCTGTAATTTTACTACAAGATAAAATCCATAAATCTCTTTTAAAGTTTCTTTTGACTCAGGACTTGACTAGCATAATGTCCAAACCGCTGCGTTGAACTAGTTTTTAAACTACTGACTCCACGTTGTAAACCTGAAACACCGAAACAAGATTTTAAGCTCGATCATGTCAGATTTCTCAGATTGCAGATTTCTTTCCCCTGTACTTGCTGCTTTGTGTTTGTGCAGACAGAGACCACTTCCAGCTGGGTTCGCTTTCCCACCTGCTGAATGCCAAGGCTGGGGGCTACCAGGAGCTGCCCGACTGGCCCGAAAGCGCCCCCGACCCCTCCGTGCGCAACGTGGAGGTGAAGGAGTCTGTGCGTGCAGTGGGAACAGTAACATACAGAGACACCGGGGCCCCATGGGGGCCCCGGCAGACGGAGGGGAGCGAGGGCTGCTCCTTCGCCAGAGCAGTGCCTCAGAGGGGCTGGACTCCAGAGCTTCCCATCCAAAATAATCTCACCTCCAATATATCATGGATTCTTCATCCATCCATTTACAGCCCGTTGCCATTAACACACATCCTTCTGGTCGCCGTCGACTACCCTGATGGATGTTGCTTAAAGGCTTTCCCTCCATTGAGGAGAACGAGTCACAAAGAAAAGGGGATTCTTTTCTTGTTGATGAGAGAAAGTTGTTGCAATGAAATTTAATATTCAGACGCATCTGGGAAACAGTCCGTGGTAGCAAGCTCCTCTCATCCTCTCTGCTGCACTCGCTTCTGCTGGGCAGCAGCTCCTCGGCCCGTCCACACATCGTTTCTCACAGCTGTTTGAACCACATTGTGACACGGAGGGGGAGCAGGCTTTGGTTCTGAACTGAGACCAATGGCGTTGTTCTGATTCACATGTTCATTTTTTTTTTAATGGTGCAGGCTTTTTTGCACCTATGCTCTCCATATTACCAGTTTCTCTGGTGCTTTCTCTCGCCTCTCATGCAAACTGCAAGAACAGCATGATGGAAAATTTTATCCGTTTTGAAACGACTCAAAACATTGAATTACCGCAGCACAGGCAGCCAGCCCACGCCTAGTTACAAACCACTTGGGAACATTGCATTTAATTTGAAATTAGATTAAGCTGTTTCCTAAATTAATCATCAACATTTTCACAAAAATAATGATTTAATCTGTTTAAGAGAAAGTCTTACCAGTTCTGACCAAAGTCTCTCCTCTTCTCCTCCATCCCATCCTCTCCATGTGCCGTTGGCAGCACAGTGTGTTTTAAATGGACGTAGAATCAAGTGATGCTAAGACTTGATTCTACCGTCACATATTGTGTTTTTGTTTAATAGTGAAACCAGGAACCTACCATTGATGAGGTCATGAGTGCAAATAATTTACATTTGATTTTTTGCAACAGGAAAGAGAAGATGTTTTTTTTCATATTCCAGTTTGTTGAATTAGTACAAGATTCTCGTAAATGTTGGTTATTTGGATTTAGAATGGGTTTGTTGCTTTTTTCCATAGATATTCTCATTGAAGGAAACAACATGTGTAAGCAGAAACCCTGACTCCATGTTTCTGCTTCTCTTCACATAGATCATACAGCTCAGCTAGCTCAAAAGACTCCACAATCTACTGCAGAAGTAGGCTAGCTCTGCTTCTGAGGTAGCCTACCTGAGCTAGCTCAAAGGCTGAGCTAGCTCTGCTTCTGAGCTAGTCTGTTAGTGTTGAAGTTTGTGTGAACCTCAGCCAAAGGTCGGAGACAGCCATATATTTTTAACGTCTTGTATGAACAATCTAAAATTATCAAATAAAAAAAAAAATCAAAGCATCTATCCATAACAAACAAATCCCTCTGGTCAGATTCAGATGGAAATACAGTGACTTAAGAAATCCAAGCATTCCTTTTCGATTGTGACGTTAATACTGCGAAGACAGAAGTGATGCGACATATTGTGCGGCTCTACAACTGCTATTGTCAATATGCAGATTTTCTTTCTCCTCTGCCAAAAACTCGTGGAAATCATTAAGATAATGTTGATGTTCTAATTTTGATCTACTCTGTCTCAGCTGAATTTATAGTGTATAACAAACAGAAACAAAAAAATTATCTAAAATGTGTGTGTGGTATCCTCACATTTTAGCTAAAGGGCTAAAACAAATTAAAACATCAGTAGGATTTTTGAATTACCATCTCAGATGCTTTAAGATTTGGCCTTTTTAAAACCCGGTTGGGCACGGGGGGTCCCTGGCCCCCTGAAGGCTCAGTTTTGACCGGCTCTGTCTCTCTCTGCACTCCGCATCCCGTCGTCAGACGGAGGAAGTCATAACCACCGGAGAGGGGCGGATCGGCCTGCTGGGAGACTGGCGAGAGGTGCCCCGCCTGCAGGGTCTGAGTGCAGTGGTTTGGGTTCTGATGGCTGCTCCCTCTCATTTCCTTCAGATTTCACTCTTGCTCTTTTTCTCTACCGAATGTTGGCAAAGCTGGAATTGTGAACAAAAAGTTTGTCCACGATTCAAATTTTCTGAATCTTACAGAATTTTTGTCTGTTTTATAAGTGAACGTTGAAATTATAATTTAAAAAAAAAAATCTGATCTCAACATTTGGTCAAAGACGCTTCCCTGAAAATAGAAATAGCATAAAATTTTCTAGCATTTGTAGATTAGTAGTAATCTTAATTTGAAGGCATTATTGTGCACTGCAAAAACACAATGTCTTACCGTTTTTTTGTCTAGTTTCTGGTGCAAATGTTTAGTACATTTTATATAAGACAAAGGTAATTTAAATAATTTTTCAGGAACTTATAGGAGCTTCTTTTAAGTCAATAAATCACTAATATTGATGAAAACATTCTGGTTAGCAGATTATTTCACGTGATATAAGATTGGGAGGAAAGTTTAATCTGCTGGTGGAGCTAGCACTTTTTAAAATAAATACCAATGAATTATTTACATTAAACAAGCTTCTATATCTTACTGAAAAGTTTTCTTTTATAAAATGTACTAAGATATTTGAACTTTAACTAGACAAAAAAATACTTGGTAAGATTTGTGTTCTTGGACTGATTCTGACCTGATTTTACTGAATCCTCTATACTCTATAATGGATTCTCTCACCTGTCATCCAAAATGCAGTCAATAGAGAACAGTTTGAATTAAGTTCAGAGTTATAGCTAAAGTTCATAAATAATGGTGTGATATTATTATTTATTGTACATTTGCTCTTCTGGTGTGAAGCTTGCATATCAAACATGAAGTCAGGGAGACGACACACTGTTAGTAAAACATTAAAAACACAGGATTTAGCTTTTCATGCATAGTTTCCCCAGCAGACCCACTCTGTTCCTGTTTCCTCTGCTGCACCTCACTGCTCCTTCAAAGTTGTGATGTTTTTTTTAACGTGTGGCGTTGCTTGATGTGATCTCACTCATCGCTGCGCCTCTCATCATGGCCGTGATTTCATTGTTCACTCCCATGTCTAGTTTTGTTGTTGATGGTTTGATCGTAAGTATGTCTGTGCATGAGCACAGCACCCTTCACACGTATCGGAAACCCTGGTAAAGATGTGTAAAAAAAACCTTGAAATTAGATCACCTTTTATTGTTTCAGGAAAATTGTTAATCTGCTGTCATCAGTGGCTACGCTAACTAGCCTTAGCATCCGTGAACCAGCTGCAGCATAGCAGAGAGTAAGGGGAAAACTGTAAGCATTGCATATGTTGGAGTGATTGACAGAGCTAAGGTCCTGTTCTTGGCTCTGATTGGTTCTTTTTGACCAATCCGTGTATTTCTGCAGAAGCCAGGGAAGCTCCATTTCTTTTTCTTTTAATTTTATCTCTTATATTGTGCTGTCATATGACAGTTTTAGCAGATATGTAAAAAATAAAACATATTGTTTAATAAGAGTTACATACTTTCAATGTTTTCTTATCTTTCCCATTTTGTGTATGCGTGAAAACAAAATGGCCTTTATGTTCAGTTTTATGTTTACACCCCAGAAAAACGGGAATTGATTTCAACACATCCTAGACACTCTGATCAACTTCAAAATTAAAGCTAAAATTAGATTTTATGTGGATTATTGCGATTGATGTTAAACTGATATAAGTAGAAAATGAACTGAAACACCAACAAATGTGATTTCATTTTAAGGCTATTGCACATTTTAGCAGCCTGGGTCAAAATACGTATGGAGGGCTCTGCGCATTAATATGAAGTTATATTGGAGTGTAAAATCACCATTTAGTCGCTCCATGTTACTGTGATAATAATTTCACATGCAGTGATGAAATTCGGGGTTTACTTCCTGTCTCTGAGTTTCCAACTTGTTTACACTTTTTTTTTATATATCTGTCCCCTGCCTCTCTCTCTTGCTTAAAACAAACAAAACATTTCCTTCCTTCTTCCTCATCTCCATCCCTACTCTTTTTTTTGTTTGTTTGTTCTTTTCTACATCTGCCAGGTTTTTGCGCTGCTCGAAAGAGTCACAACACTGACGAGCGTGAGTCCGTTTAGCGGCGACGAGCCACAAGTTCCTTCAGCCCGAAACCCACGTAGCCGCGAAAAACAAACCCCGAGTGCTTTTAAACACCCTGCCTTATTATGTAGTTGCTGTTCTGTGCTTAGCTGAGCCGAAGCCACCTGAAACACAGCTCCTGTCTCTCCCTCCTCCTCACCATTACAGAAGTGATTCTTTCTCGTCAGGCATGTCGAAACGCGTTAGCGGAGTGATTTTTTTTAAGTGGGACCGGGACTTGTCCACGCTCATTACCGAACCGGTCAATGAGCGGGAAAAGCAGATTGCTTTCTTTGGAAAGAAGAAGAAAAAGAAAGCGTAGGAGGATAAGTCCTCAAAGGCATCACTTCTGTTAATGAAAATGCTCCCTGAATTAAAAGAAAACCATTTATGCAACTGGTCATGAAGGCAACACCTGGTGCTCGTCTCATTCGGCGTAAAGAAGCATCCGAATTGAATTCATTTTCTTTTCTTTCTTTCTTTTACTTCTCTCGTAAAATACATCGGAGTATTAAGGCCATGCTAGGAAAATGAAAAATATAAAAGTACGAGAATAAAGCCGTAATACTACGAGAGTAATGTCATAGTATCACGAGAATAGATCTGTTATGACTTTATTCACATAATATTTTTTGTACTATTTTATAGTCATTTTATTATGACTTAATTCTCATAATTGTATTTTTAATTTTTTTTTTATTGTGGCCATAATACTCAGTCGTAGTAAAAGCAGTGGCGGCCTCACAAATTTTTACAGGGGCGGCCAAACCAAACTTTTAATTTGATAAACCTTTCTGTTGTTGTATTGAAAAAAGATGACTTTATATGCCTTTCTATGACCTGAACATGATCCTCTAGAGGGAGGGGGCCAGCATTTCTCAAAAGAGGGCCATGGCCCCCCTAGCCCCTCCCTCGGAGGCCCCACTGTGTAAAAGCAGATCAGCAGCAGCGATGGATGGCTTCATTTGGCTGCATCACGCCCAGGCAGAGGCATTCATGGCCATGCTACTCTGCCCACATCTGTGCTTTTTGCTGATGGTTGTTTCTTTTTTCTTTGTTTTTGCTCCCCTCCACTGTGGCTGAAATAAAAACTCACCGGGCTCCGTTTCTGTCCACCAGGTGCCCGAATGGACCAAATGCAGCAGCCGGGAGAAGAGGAAGGAGAAGAAAGTCGAGAAGCCGTTCTACTCCGACTCGGAGGGCGAGTCTGGCCCGACCGAGTCTGCCGACAGCGGTAACGTTTAGCCTTGGCGTGGCGACAGGACGCATTTTATCAAAAAACAGATGTCTGCCACCATGGAGTCATGGTGGATCTGCTGTGATTCAGGGACATTACTGAACACAGACAGGTCAAAGGTTATAAAACAATATCCCTAGCTGTTAACGTTTCGCTGTCCAAGACAAACAGATGAAACCAGATGTTTACATACACAGAATAAAAATACACCTTTTTCCCTCCATGTCTGAAGTTAAATCAGACCAAACCTCTCTGGTTTTAGGTCGGTTATACTGACCAAAATGACGTCTGTTTGCTAAACAGAAATACTTTTCTATTATTGTTATGCCACAATAACGAGAGGATTTATCAATACTTATTTATTAATGTCTTCAAAATCACAATAAAGTTCAGGAAACATAAACACTCCACTGAGGCGCGGCTTTTTGATATCGTAATTGAAATATTGAATTTTTACATAACTTAATGTTAGAGAAGTTAACGCCTCTTTTTTAAATAAATGATGGATTTAATCTAATATTTTGCTTCTCTGAAAACACAGACAAACTGATTATTAAAGTTTTGCATAAGCTATGAATATAAATGGATAACAACATTAAACCTCTGATTAGTTTGAGCTAATCAGTTGACACCATGATACTGCTGCCACCACTGCTTTCTTTTGGACTGAAAAATATTTTAGCAGCTCAACTTCAACTTGTTCGATTCAGGCTTAAAGTTTGTGTGTTTTCTTCATCTGGGCCTTAGACTAAATGTTAGAGACATAATTGATGAGTTATAGTTGATGAAAATAACAAAAAAGAAATTGTATTCCACACTTGGAAAAACAGTTTTGATGAAACACTTTCCCCTCCGACTAAACTTTATTTTCCTTTCCAGAGTCGGACTCTGCCAGCGGCTCGGAGAGTGGCAGCGAGGGCAGCGGCTCGGCCTCAGAGAGCGAAGAGAGCGGCGGGGTCTCCGTGTCCGAGGAGGAAGAAGAGGAGGAAGAAGAGGAAAAGAAAACGAAGAAGAGGGAATTAAAGAAGGCGGTGCAAGAAAGTGAAAGGTGACCAACACAGTTTGAAGGGTTTATAATCTTATTGTTTTCCAGAGGATTTTTGTAATCGGTTTTAAAGCCTCAGGTCATCCGGTGTCGCTTCCCTTTAGCTAAAACCGAATCAGTGTCTGTCTTGTTCATTTAATCACCGTCTCCTTTCTGTTGTCAGTGAGCAGAGCAGCGAAGAGGAAGACAGGAAACACGAGAGGAAGATGAAACAGCAGAAGAGCGACTCGGAGTCGGAGTCTGACGAGGAAGAGGAGAGCGAGTCTGAGAGCAGCCAGTCAGAGTCTGACGACTCCGAGTCTGAGGCAGAAGTCAGAAAGAAAAAGAAGGTACACCGAGCAGACTGAGCCGGAGACACCGTGTTTTAGAAAAATATTCATAACCCTGCAGGGATTTTTCACATTTTGTCCTCTTAAAGAAATATAAGAAGAGAGAAATGACTGTCTCTGCTTTTTGTCCTTCATGTTAGAGATAAAGTAGTTTTGGATTTTAATCTCATAATCATTACTTTTTATGATCATGATTCAGCTTTTTTTTATTTTAATATCAGAATTCTCTCCGTTTTCAGCAGAATTTTATTCTCAGCATTAAGAATTGAATCTCCAAATTAGGACATTAATTTGGAGATTCAACTGAATGAATTTGAAACTCAGAGATTTTTTTTCTCTCTGAGTTTCTCAGAATTCAGAGGAAAAACTTCTTTCAAAATTAAGTGTGAATTTTATTTATGTTTATTATTTTCAGTGACCCTAATCCTCTTCCATGTATCATAAAAATTGTCAGATGCTCATGACATTTGTACTTGATCTTCCTCCAGGCAGCTGAATCTAAACCTCCTTCCAAACCTGCCAAAAAAGAAACCACGAAAGAGAAGAAGGAAATGTCTCTTTTGGACCTCGATGATTGTGAGTTGTTGTTTTTTTTCCCCATGTTTCTGCAGAGAAAGCAGATGTTTTATATAAACACAGGCTGGTCTTCTGCTTATCAAACAATAGACCAGATCATGTGATTTCTTTCTCATAGGGACTGAATAAATAAAAGTTCAGCGTCTCTGAATGTTGACTTCCATCTTTTTCTCCCAGTTGAACCAGCTCCCTCACCTCAAGTCACACCGGTCAACAACTTGTTCTCCAACAGCCTGGTGACCGACCTGGAGGGCCTTTCCCTGTCTGAAGCCGTCCTGTTGCCAGCGGTAAGCAGAAACGCTTCCATCTTCCTGCCTTGAAAGTTGCGGGGTGGAACAGAGACGGCGTGCGAGACATAACATATGTTTCCGCAGACCATCGCCCCCTCAAGCGCGCTGAAGAGCTACGAGCTGCTGCACCGCATCACGGGCGAGGGTCTGTCGGTGGAGTACTGCTTCAGCCGGCAGCCGTTCAGCCCCGACGCCAACATGGTGGCGGTGCAGATGCAGTTCACCAACAGCTCAGCGTCCGACACCAAGAGCCTGCACATGGAGGACGTGAAGCTCCAGTCGGGAATGAGGGTGAAGGAGTTCCCAGAGATAGGTACCCCGACAGCAGCAGACGTCGCTCGTGTGTTTAGATGTTTTCCTGACTTTTAATTAATGTCATTTACGCTTTTGCGTGTCGACAGAGTTGCTTCCGGCCGGCGAGACGGCCACGGCGGTTATGGGCATTGATTTCTGTGACTCGACACAAGCTGCAAACTTCCAGCTGTGGTGAGCAGTTGTCTCTGTTCGCTCAGTTTTACGTCCTTACACTCGACTTTAAAACACAACTACAGCGTCTGCAGCAGAACTGTCAGTTCTTCTAAGAGTTTTCTAATAGTTATTCTTGACATTTGCAAAATAAGAGCATTTCTCAAAACAATACTTACAAAACACCGTGCTGCAAAAGCCAGTTTCTTTCTCATATTCCTTAGTTCATCTCTCTAAATTAAATATCAGTGTCAGTAGCACATCTGTGACATTTTTTCATTATTTATGGACAAGACAGTAAAATTGACTATCATGTCATCATAACAGTGTATTCTGTTGGGACACAGCAGAGTACGTGTTGTAAACTACGACTGAAGTTTTGATGATCAGCATTTTGTACGATTTTGTAAGAGATCAACGGCAAGAGACAGGACAAGATTAACGTTTATGCTTTTACTGTAATTTGGTAGACAAATCATTTCTGTGATTCAGAAAGGAAAGGACAGCCCTTCGGAGCACAAAGCACAAAAACAAAAGTAGAATTGGGAACATAAGACAATCTCCTTTACTCTGTGCTGTCTCAAGAGTTGGACCCCACGAGCTTTTTACCTAGTGTGCAAATTCATGTCTCTTCGCAACCTGAAGCTCCGTTGTCCCATTGATAGAAAAAAAAATGTAGCACCACTTCTGTGCCTGAGTCAATTTTCTTTGTGAAATAAAACCAATGCTGATCAAAGATCAATAAATGTATTGCTGTCATTTTGCAGCACACACACCAGGAAATTCTTCGTGTCCATCCAGCCGCCTGTCGGAGAGCTGATGAGGCCGGTCTTCCTCACAGAGAACGAGTTCAAAAAGGAGCAAGGTGAGTCTTTAAAGTGCAGCAATATGTTACTCTGCCATTGATGCCGAGGCGTATAGCTAGGCTCTTTATCTTATTATTACTACTAAACATCATGCACATCAACCTGTACCAGATGATATGAAGAAACTGATTAGCGGCTCTGGTGGGGGCGGCCAATCACATTTCAAGATTGGGCGGTACCCCGCCCCTGTGGCCACGCCCCCTGGCTGAGCCCACAAAGCATAACGTCACCTTCCTTAACAAAATGGCCTAAGTCATTTTTTGTCAAAAGTGATTTTTGCAAAAAAATAAAATAAAAATCACCTCCTTTTTATTACCAAAGGAAAAAAAACCTACTTTGGTGAAAAACGTCTTAGGCCGTTATTTTAGAAAGGTTATGATCTAAAATGGTTCCAGTTAGAAACAGAAACTGCTTTAAAGGTGAAATGACTCTTGAAGTGTGGCTGCAGCCTGAACCACTGCAGTAAACATGTAATAAACGTGTAGTAAACATGTAGTAAACGTGTAGTAAACATGTAGTAAACGTGTAGTAAACGTGTCCTCCTCTTCATACGACCCCTCATAGAGAAGCCTTTTCAGACAGCGGGTAAGTTGGCTTTGATAGGTCTGTTGTTCCCAGCCGTCTGTGTGCCCGCCTGCTGTATAGCAAACCTCAGAACCCCCACTTTCCCACCATCATCCCCTCTTCCCTGAGACGCGGCCCCTGACCCCTTCCTGCCTTGGTAGTCACACCGCAGCTGCATCTCCAGGTCTGGAGCTGCTGACCTGCTGATCACAGGAATGACTGGAAATGCTCATCCACTGATCATGATTCAGTTCTGTTTGAGCACAAAGCGAATGACAAAAATTACTTTGAAACCACGAGTAACCACTGATCAAAGCTGTCTTGTTGTTGTTGTTTTTCTGAACTGTTTCTTTGCAAAGAAACAATTTTTTTGAGTGTCAATTTAGTTTTTGCTCGGTAATGGCTTTTTACTTACGTGTTTGTAGTTTACATTTGGGAAGCAGTTTGGGAATGTATTGGGAGCTGAGTGGCCTACCATCAGTCCCCTTCTGTGTTCAGTCGGAAGCATCACTGCATTCCAGTTTGCACAGTATGTTTGTTATTCCTGGTTTACTGGATACTACTAAAATCCTAATATACGGCGGGATTTAAAGGTAGTCATGCAGAAACCACCTTGCTGGGATGTGAATACAGTATGTGAGCTGTATGTAATACTGTATGTCCAAACACGGCAGACATCTAGAACTTTTTACATGTATATTTATATATATTCTGGTCGTATATTATTTCAGTGCCTTTCTTTTTCTATGGTGAGATGTTAGAAATGACTAAGCCTGTCACAATAAGCAATACATCGATAAATAATAAATGATTGTGATCATTTCCATTTGGACAACAGTCATTAAAGACAAGCTCACCTTTAATATTGTTGAAGAAATGCTGTAAACATTTGATACCTGTACAAAGCAGTTAGCTTGCGCTACCTGCCTCTTTTACCTGTTTCCCCTGTCTAAGCCGAATGATTTTTTTATGCAGTTTTGTTTATAACATTTTAGTTGCTGTTGTTTCAGATGTTTATTTGGTTCCAGTGGTTTTTTTTTTTTTACTTTGAGGCGGTGCACGCCCATTATTATGCCAGTATTATTTTAGTGAAAAATGGTCTCAAGATGGCAGTGTTATATCACCACAATTTCTGGGCCAATTTATGGTACAGCATCATTTCTTATGGTGACAGGCCTAGAAACGACTAAAGCATCAGCTTTTCTTTTTTTCGCCTCTGCTCTGCTGACGCTCTTCCAGGTCAGCTGATGGGAATGAATGAGATCACAGAGAAGCTAACTCTAGATGCCAAGTGTCGGAACGAGCACGCCATCGTCCAGAGAGTGACCACTGCTGCCAACCTCAGCCGCGTCCCCTGTGGCTCAGACAAAGAGTGCAGGTAGGAGGATCAGCGCCTTGCTGTGCAGTAATTGTTTAAATCAAAGGCACAACCAGCTTTCAAATCCCAGAATATAGTAAACAGTGATAGCATCTTCATCCAGACCGCAGAATATTCAGCATATAATAACAGTAATGACAATTGGAGTGTTGAGTTTAACTTTTAATAAGGCTTCAAACTTCAATAGTTAATAGTTGTGTTCAGTACTGTAAAGCAGACATGGCTTCAGATTAGGAGGGTTGAATTTCCACTGACCAAATATTTTGAAAAGAAATCTGTGGCAAATGATATTCAGTTGACTGCATTCTCCACTTCTGCCATTAGATGTCACTACATCCTTTAATTCATTTTACATCCTCTAGTAAAACTGGAAAAAATGTCTTCAAGCAAGCCATACTAGCAGATTTGAATACACTTTATGATTCTCCCTCTGTTTATTACCTCTACAGCTCAGTAAGCACAGGTATCCATTTTAATCTAAAAAATTGTGCAGTTGTTTTGGAAAAGTTTGATTCAGAAAAAAACAGGTTCCATATCATTATAGTACTGCTTATTTTCATACTTGAAATCTATAAAGAAAGCAAAACAAACAGACTCTGACCATTAATATGTGTTACTAATGAACACATATTAATGTGTTCATTAGTAACACCAATAAGGACAAGAAAGGACAAGAAAGTTCAAGTAAAGTATGTTTTAGAGAGCTAATAGACCAGCACTCTATCTCAGTTTAAAAAAGCTCAGTGGGCAGCTAATCTGCAATTAGCCACAGTAGCAGCTGTAATAAAAAATGACAGAACATTATAGGAATTGTTACTGCAGTGGTAACTGGTGTGCATTTACACTCCGTTTTATGCTAACAGCTGTTGCTACAACGCTGTCTGCTTGCTAGCTAAGCTGTTTTTGTTGAGCTGATGGTAAACCTAGCCTTTTCACTTTTCAGAAACTTCTTCGCCTTTAATGCACACTGTCTTCCGTGAAAGGATATTGTTCACTCCGTCCTTTCCCATGTTTCCATCATAACTCCTTTTTATTTTTTCCGTCATGAACTGATTTCTGTGGAAATTGCTCTCTGGTTGTCCCCAAAGACATGTAATCGCTCTGTAAGATGTTAACTGCTACAACTCAGTGTGAACTCAGAAAATCAATACGGTTGATAATGGAAATACTAATTGGTTTGGAAAACAAGTGAAAAGACCTGATTGTGAATTATTTATGTCAGTGTTGTCTCAATTTGAAGGGTTTCGAAGCCTCACACAGGGTTATGGGTTGTATTCCCAGTTGGGGTCCTTCTCTTTCCTTTTTACATTTGAGGAAGAGCAGTGTGGTTTTTGCCTCCAGCTTCATCTAATTTTTTTCATCTGAATCTACATCCTGGTAACCGACGTCCATTTCACTCTCATTCTGTGTTTTCAACCTTACTTCTGCTCTTTTTCGTTTTGCTGCTTTGACCTCAGTCCTCCTGTTCCTCCTCCTGAACATCCTGTCCACAGGTTTGCAGGCAGAACGGTGACCAGCGGCAGCTTGGTGCTAGTCACCGTGGCAACCAGAGAAGAGGGTGCCGCCCAGCTGACGATCAACTGTGAGAAGATGGTGATCGGCACCATGCTGGTTAAGGACATCCTCCTGGCCCTGACGCAGTGACGATAAACAGACACCCGGCTCGACTTGTGCCCCCTCACTCCAGCCACCTCGTGAATTTCATTTAGGACTGGTCACCGCTCCATCTCTTGTGTTCTCCAGCCAAGCCGTGTTGGAGAGAAAGCTTCCAGAGTGTGAAAAGCTTCTTTTTAAAAAATAAATCCTCCAAACACTGTACGCTGCATCTGAAGAGTGATAGAGAAGACATCTACAGAAAAATGGAATCAAATTGTAGCATAATCATCTTTTAGCTGCTCAGTTACCCTAAATACCACTTACTGGTTTCCAGGATGAGTATTGAAGCAAAATGGACGTTAATGTTTGGAGGTTCTCTGCTTTGCTTGTACTCATTGTCCACATTAAAAATTTTGTTTCAGGTGAAATAAAAATAAAAAAAATGCTTCCAAAACCGAAGATTTTAAACTCTGTTTGTGGTGTAACCACGTGAACCGGACATCCAGAAATAAGTGGAAACGATGATTTTAGAGGCCCAGCTCGCATAGGTCTGGTTCTGATTTCTGTTCTGGAAATTACAACAGTGACGCAGTTTTTATGTTGCTTTTTTTCCCCGTCTTTTGTCCTGACGGTGTTTCCATTAAGCCTCAGTTTTAAGCTGTCGAAGTTAGTGACTGAGAGGAAAAGCTAAAAATGTTCAATCTTTAACCTGGGACTGCTTTAGCGGTGCTCAGGACATTTTTTATCATTTTAATTTCTTTCATGTTGACATTATTATTATCTACTGTGGCTACGTAGCTGTCACAGTGGTGCTTGCATTGGAATCCAAGTGATGGTGGAGAGACATAAAGGTTTAGAAAAACAAAAGATAAATAATTATCTGGAGTGGTATAGCTAGGCTATTGGAGATCCAAATAAAAATACACCAGAACAAAATAACTTTTATCTGTTTGATAAAAAAAGAAAAACATGTCATACTAGTATAAAATCAGAACACTGTATACTTATGAAACTGTAAGTTTTTATTAAGTATAACCATTTCAATTGAATTTTTGAAAAGTAAAAAAATCAGCTATGTCAACATATTTTATGAGCATTGAGGGCTCAACTTGAAAAAATAACACAAATCTGGATCATTCTGTTTTGTCTCAAGAAATATTAATCATTTCAGTAATCAGTAAAACGAAGCGTGTAAACAGGATTCTTTAAATACATCAATTGAACAAGTTAACCTAGTTAGAGCGCTGAGCAGATGAGAAGTTTATCAGCAGGCATAGTTTTAAAAAGAAAGTGATTTGATTTGAAAGTGCTGTATTACTACTGCAGTGCTATGAGTGTGTGTGCTTTGAGGGTGTACTTTTGTGTTTAATATTGTCATTTTGGAAGGCGATCGCTTTAATATCAAATTTCACCAACTGGATTTCAAATCTGTTTGAAAAAAAGAATTTGTTTTTTTTTTCAAACAGATTGATTTTTTTTAGCTGCTTGGCTGACCAAAGAGCCAAAAGATATTTACCAGTAAAGTAACACTTTCATTTAATTTTTTTTATTTTCTCTGAAAATTTGAATATCCTCCAATATTTAAAAGCCACTTGCTTTTAGAAAACAAAACAGAAACAATGTAAGTTTTTCCAAAAGAGAAAAAAGTACTTTCAGTGTCTTTCACAGCTCATTTCTTTCACAGTAAAAACTTAGCAAAAGCTAACAAGTAGTTAGCTTAGTCTAGGTTATTTTCTAAAATTAGCACAGTAGAAACACTCATTAAACTGGGTGAGCTTTAATTATAATGAGAGTTTAATTATCTCCAAACAAACTCAAGGTAGCACTTTTTTTCTGTCTTATTAGTAGCTGACAAGTTAGCAGGCTAATAAGTTTCAGCTGAGCAGTACAAACCTTATCTTTCAGCAAAAATAGCAACAAGAAATATTTTAAAGATATGTCAAATTTGTTAATTAAAAATACTACAGTCAATCAATATTCATGTCAAGGTAGCATTTTGTTCAAAACTCCGTTTGGGTTTAAGGTTTAAGGAAAACATTCTGAAATTGGCATTTCAAAGTCATTTGCAAGGACCATTTTTTTAAAGAAATTTTTTATCTAAATCACATTCAAGTCAGTGCTCATGCAGCTTATTTTTGTGAAACTTAAGAGGCCGAGTAACAATTTTAGTTTTTATTTATTTATTTATTTTCCCCCATAATTTGGTGTATGGATTTATTTTTGCCCTTGGAAACAAAGTCAGGAGCAGAGGCAATATATTATGTCAAATGTAACCAGTCGTGGAGAGAGTAAATATTCGCAAACATTTTGTTTTGGTTTCCATTAATCCTAAAACTTCCTATTTATAGCAGCACAGACACAGAGATGATGAACTATTCCTTACCCCCAACGAAAAGGAGGCGGGTTTCACAGAAAACAGCAAATTCACACCTGGTCATTCCTTTCATCTCCAATGGCTTTTACATAGATGAACTATGGTTTATCATGCCCTGTGTGTGGTTGTGAATTGTAATCTTGAGGTATTGCAAGTTTATTTATTGTACAAATAAAAGATTAAAGCTTGCGTGTCTTCTCTCTTGTACCGTGTATAATACTGTACTCTGGAAACGTGTTTACAAGTTTTTGTGTAAAAGAAGAACAAAGAAAGCACAATTCAGCAGCAGCGCGAGCCATAGGAAGAGGACGTCAGACCGCTTAGCTAACAATTAGATTATTGGCTCAGCAAATCACAAAAACCACAGGAGACTCGGGACAGCAAAATGTGGACGACTAAATGATGGGGGAAATACAGAATAACACATAGGAGTTTAACTGCCAATACACTTAAGGATCCAGATATAAAAGCACAATGCGTTCCATTTACCTCGAAACTGGGAATGACCTTTTACACGTGACGTCACTATGGGTAACCAGGGAGACAATGCCGCAACCATAGACATCATATATGGCCGCACCGTGATGTAGCCTAGCATGTATGAAAATAGGCTGGTTAGCATCTGGTCGTTTTTAATGCTGCTGACATAGTGATATAAATCATGTGTGAATTCAGGTGTCACAGGCAATGTCGGTAATTTGATCGACACATAAGGAGGGAGGAGGTATGAGTTGGTTTTTAAGCTCGATGTTTCCAACTTTTGTAAATACTACCATATTAGTCCCAAACAGGTGTGTTACGTTCACAGATAAATTATAGCTCGAACAAGTAGAAGCCATGAATAAACTGGCAAAAAGAACTTTGGAAAACCAATTCAGTCACTCTGTTCAATATTCCTGTCCTGTCCCTCACTTCTGACGTCCGTCATGGCGCCTAAAACGATTAAGTGATGTAGCTTTAAAGAATCAATAGTGGGAAAAATAAACAAGTTTACTATTGTTGATGAGAGGCGCTACCGTTTATGTTTTACAAAAAAAAAAAAGAAAAAAAAGTATCAGACCCAAACTTTCAATGTACCTTTATTTTTGGAATGTAGCAAGTGATTGTCATTGGAGAACATTGAAAGCTGACAGAAACGCTGCGTCACAGTGGCAACTGACTGACATCTTCCAGCACATCTAGTTTAATAAGTCAAACAAAAATGTAAATCAGTATTTCAATCATCTCTAATCAAATTATATATAAATCTTTTTTGAAGATTTTGAAGATGAATAATGGCTCTGATATACTATCAAATCAAACTGCTTGACGTTAACTCAATGATCATCCATTTATATTTAGTGTATTTCTGTTCATTCGATGGCACCATTTTGTTCAACAAAAGACACTTAGTGAATTTAACTGCATAGATATAAATATATGTACACAGATTTATAAAAAAGCACTTTAAAAATCTTCTAAGAGCAACAGGATTGTTTTGGTTACTTCAGTGAACATTAATAAGAGGCATCTTGCAAATTAGCAAAACTGACATTTAATAACAACCAGCTTATGTAACATGCAACCTACAAGCTCCATGTTATATTTAAAGAACGCTGTAGTAAAACATCAATGTGGAATATTCTCCTAAAAACACAAAAACAACACGTAAACTACAAACTATGTAAACTACATATTCTTTACAATGTTTGAGTGACAAAAACAAACATACATAATCCCTGAATCATTTTCAACATCTGGTGTTTGTATATAAAATTATGCACAAATTTCAGCTTCATCGTGTCACCAACTGGAGACCAGCCAGTTGGGAACTCAAAAATCTGATTTTTATTTCTGATCAGCTAACAGTAACAGCAGCTCTCTCTGGTGTGGAAGTCCCATGTGAAGAAGAATAAAAGCTGTTTTCAGCATCAGTACAATAAATTCAAATAAAGTAGGAAGCTGTTTAAAAACAAATTGGTTTCTTTGGCTCCTCTAGGCTGAGAGAGGGAAAAGAGCGAAACTTTTAGGAGATAACAGGAAGGCTGAGCAGAGAATACCAACATTACCATCCTGTTGAGTTTTTAATTAGTACAAGGTGATTTTCAGTGTTGTATAAAATGAATATGTTGTTTGTTCCTGAGGTTTCTTGGTTCTCGTTTTTTCTCTCTCTCTCTGCAGGTATAGAAGCAGATTTCTAGGGTTTTCTTGTATTCTCTCCATCCTTCTCTCTCTTTCTCCTCTATTCTTATCTCTTTCCCTTTTCACTCTTTGTCCCCCCCATCTCTGTGTCCTTTGCATTTGAAACGAACTCAAAGCAATTTAGAATAAACGTTTTCATATCTACATCAGTAGGAAAGCTGTAAAGCTCCACATGCGAAAGGAAATCTGCTGAGCTTCACCTTGATATTAATAACATTAGCCTCGTCATATATTGTGTTTCTCAATTTGTAGCGTTTTAAACTGTTTCAGCAATTGAAGCGTGATTATTCTTGTACAATTATCATTTTTATGACCTAGTTTGAGTTCTGAGGAAACTCTTATCTGATTTTGGGGTCCTAGCACCAACATTGGGTAATAATTTCTGTAGGAATGTTGTTTAGCTTGCTGTGCTAACTGCGCTAATCGCTCATAGAAGACACACACTGAGGTCGCCTCTGCTTTTAGTGTACACAATTAATGGCCGGTCACATCAGGAAAATATATTTTTCAGTAGCGTTTTTATATTTTCTTATGCTAAAATTGTAAAAAAATAAAAAATAAGGCAATCAGATTTGCTTCCCCAAAACCCAAGATCTGATGTCAACAGCAGAACTCTCAGGAGCCCACCACATATCATGTAGTTTCTATTGTTTTTTGGCAAATGAGCCCGAATTTAAAAGGCACAGAGAATTGTCTGAAGGCAACAGAAACACCAGATTCGTTTGGGTCTGGAGAACTTTAAGAGCTTTGTTTGAGTTTCTAAAAAACCAAAGTCAGCAATCAGGTGAGCTCCGTCTGCCTGGTCTGTGGGAGCAGAAGAGCCACCAGACCTCCCGTCAGCAGCAGGGCCGACACCAGCAGGATGGGAACAGTGCAGCTGGAGTCCACCAGCTTCCCGAAGACCACGTTCCCCATGATGGCCGCCACTCGGCCCACTCCGGTGAAAAAACCCAGGGCCGAGGATCTGGGGAGGGAGGAGGAGGAAGAGGAGAAGCGTTGGCTGAAACCACATGAAAAACATCCGCTGCATTCGGTGCAGTTTGACGTTTCTGAGCCGGGTTACCTTAGCTGGGTCGGGTAGAGCTCGGTTCCCACCACATCCAGAGCATTCCAGGCGATCACAGAGACCCCGCTGAAGATGCAGGACAGACCCAGACTCTGGGCTTTGGTCTGGACCACGTAGATGAGGAAGACGCTCAGGCTGGACACGATCAGGCTGCAGGCTGAGCGGCGGACCAAACAGGGAGAGGTTAGGCTTCGCCAACTCAAAATTAAGACTTTTTAAGACCACTATGGCCTGTATCACGACGGAAATGTGCTAAAGAAAGGAAAGCTATGGAGGAAGAAAAGGTTGTTGCTCTTAGATTAATGCTAGTAACTGTAGCAGCAACGACCGTTTTCTGTGCCGAACTATCTTGCCCAGAATGCATTTGACTTTGTACGAGTTGTCAAGGCAACCGGCGAGAAATTTACACTTAGCTATGACAGCTGCAAAAAAGCCAGCAAGCTATCAAGGATATGTTAGCAGCTAGTTAGCAGTAACCTAAATCACATGATCATAATATATACAAAATTAAATAACCCTGCCACAACAACATTTAAAACCTTTGAGTAACGTACTTAAAGGACTTAATTTTAGACACACGAAATTAATACTTTTTAAGGATGTCCAGACATCCCGTTGCTAGGATGTCAGATGCTACAGAGCGAGGTGACTGAAGCAAACAGCAAAGCAAACAGTTTAAGAGAAAACTGTTAAAGTGGGCCGACAGGATTTCCTTATAAAGAGGCAAAGAGTCTGATAAAAACCAAACTCACACAGCAGAGTCTTTCCGCCGGTGCTGTCCATGATGAGGATGGTGAAGATGTTGCCTGGCAGGTTCGATGCAGCGATGATGAAGCCCTCCATGTAGACTGTGAGGAAGAGGAAGCGTGGGTGAGAAGATCAGAAAGGAAAGAGGAGAGCCCGACTTCTTGGGATTTTATCTGCAAAACAGCAACTATTATATCCGCTTTTTAAAACCACGTTTATGATAAATTCTTTTTCTCAGCTCTCTCCAACTGCCTTAGGCGACTTTACAGATCTAAAGTTAAACTTTCCTGACTTACAGAGATCAACACAAATACGTCTAACGGCCTGTTTATGCTCTGCCTGTTGAGTTTGGTCATTCCTAACAAACGCTCCAGACAGACCCTTTTTTTTTTTTTTTTTTTTTTTTTTTTTTTTTATAATTGTTGCATGGTTGGTTGGAAATCTGGAGTAGCTGAAATTAAGAACAAACAAAAGACAAAAAAAAAAAACAACCCCAGCTCATTCTCAGTAATTCAAAGCCTGAAAGAAACCTAAATGGAGTTATTAGTTGTCCAGAATAAACATTGGAGACAAACAGCTCAATGGACTAAAATTAGATTTTTCTGCCTAATTAAGGAGCAACGTTTCTAAAATTTCTAAATCTGTCCTTTTTTCACACATCAGCGAACAAGACTTCTTAGATAACCAGAGTAGTTTTGGGAAATATTCCCCTCTGTCTCCATTTCATCTAGCAGATCAAAAAAAAGAAAAAAAAAAGAAATGATTTGGTCTGACCGAACATCTCTCTGAAGACCCCACACATGCTGAACACAAAGCATTTAGACTTTTACCTTCAGGTCGCCATTTTTTATTCTGCAAAAACCAGCGTGATCTGCTACTTTGCTGTAAAGCAAAATAAGCAGATTTGAGCCTCCAGGTAAAGTCAAATTCCTGCTTTAACAGCCCACCTGCTGTCTTGACCGGGTAACAGCTTTGGTTGTTGAGCGCAGACGGCACAGAGACGTTGGCGCAGGGAGAGCCGCCGCTGCTCTCAACTCGAGCGAAAAGCTCTGGGAACCACATCCACAGCCCATAGTACCTACACAAATCAAGACATGGTGGAAGTGAGGTAGGTAAAACAGCCTGGAGTCAGCCATTGTTAATAATTAACGGAGCATCTTTTAGCTTAACATTAGCCGTTATCTGGCTGCAGAAGATAAAAAAACAAAAAAACAACTTCCATGCTTTATCTCTTGGTTTGGTTTGGTTTGTAGTAATGCAGTGCCCAGCTGCAGATTCAGTGAATCAGCAGAGAATGTTGTTCCCATGTGTGTTTTATTCACACTGGAGATGCATAAAAACCCCATGAAGGAAGCTCAGGACAGAGCGGGGCTTCTCAAACCCTCAAACTCAAATTTAAGACTTTTTAAGACCATTGTACAGGTCTTAAATTTAAGACCTGTATTGTGACAGAAATGTACAAAAGGAAATCCCATATTAAATTTACACTCACCCATAAAAGACACAAAAAAGCTGATTAGCAACAGCATATTAGCAGCTAATTAGCAGTAGCCTCAACCGTCTTGAGTCACAAAACGAGCGACTCGAACTTTTGACTGACAGAAAAGTCTCTACACAGAATATATAAGATTTAATTTTCCCACTACAAAATTTAAGACTTGTAATCAATGTATTTAAGGCCAACTTACATTTTTAAACAAATTTAATACATTTTAAGGCCTTAATTTTACATACATGAATCTGAGACCTCTTCAGGATGCGCAGACACACTGGCAGAGAGAAGACCTGAACTCACCCAAACGAGATGCAGTAGAAGATGATGAGCAGGACGATGCTGCGGGCTTTGACAGAGCCACTGAACATCTGTTTAATGGGAAGCAAGGCCTGCGAGTTCGATGAATATAGTAAAATTAGTAACAGACAAAGTGAACAAAATGTTATAAATAATCCATGTGTCACAAATTAGGACTTCGTTGTAAAGATGGTAAATGAAATTTTTTAAACAAATTTATCTTTTTTCTAGCCCCTTTTATTCTGATTCCCTGTAATTAAACATTACCTGTTTTAAAACACTCATGAGATGTTTTCTTTTTGTATCACCAGATCCGATCTCTCTGATTTCCCCTCCTGGTTTGGAGTTTGTACGCAAAGCAAATTCCTTCAAAAAGAGAGAGAAAGTTAGCTTGCAGAAATAAGCTAAGATACAAAGTTAGTGCTGCGTACCGGAAAGGCCTTTTCTGTTCCCTTCATGTTCATCTCAAACATCAGCCTGAAGACCCGGATCGCCTCTTCTGCCCGACCCGCCTGGAAAACAAACCCAGGAATGAGAGTCAAAGGTCTCTTCTGAAGGAAAAGCGTCGGCGAACGTTTGTCTGCCCTCCCGGTTACCTCCATGAGGAACTTTGGGCTCTCGGGCATGAGCAGCTTGAAGAGGATGGCGGAGGAGGTGCTGGGAACCGAGCACAGCACCACAAACAGCCTCCAGCTCTGGAAGTCTAATGTTCCCAGAGAGAAACGGGCCCAGGTTCTGGGAATCACCAACCAGGCCAGACCCCAAAAAAAAAAAAAAAAACTCACTCTCATTCCACTATATGTCCATTAAAGTAATTTTTAGCCCTTTCAGATAGAAAGCAGCCATCTTTAGTACTTTTATAGTTTTTTTTCCCTGTTGAATCAATTTTTTTTTATATTGTTTTTTTTCTCCCCGGTCCAGTTTGTTGTTCCCACCTGCAGCCAGGATGTTTCCTGCCATCCAGAAGGTGGCCAGAGCGCTGATCATGGCCCCTCTCCTCAGCCGGGGCATGAACTCTGAGAAGTAGGAAAAGATGACAGGGATGGATCCACCCACCCTACAGAACAGAGCATAAGACAATACAAAAAATAAATAAATAAAAAAATTAGTCTAACGATGGACTCATGGGTACATATGGAGCTTTAAACATTTTCTGCGGTTTTACTTTTCGGAGAAAATGTCCAAGTATATCTGGCTGGGGAAAACAATTTGAAAATGGCGGAATTGCACTCCAGAACAGCAGGGGGCACTATTTCATGTTAGCCATTATTTCATGTTTTTGTCTTTTGACATCTACATTATATTAGGTTAATAAACAAATGTTTAGTGGATCCATCTTATTTGATGCCAGTCTGATCTGAATCAGTAAGGATTTAAAAATAATTAAAAATGACAACCGTGAGACCAAGGCCAGCGTAAGAAGTAGCGCCCCCTGCTGTTCTGGAGTGCCATTGTGTTATTTCCAAATATTGGTATGACGCCTGTCTAGACCCCTTTCTGTTCCCTGCAGCCAAGTCTGACTTCAGATTTCTTCATAAAGTCCAAGAGATGCAACAAGACATAGCACAAATCCAACAGTTTTCCAATCAGTGAACATGTCACAGGTCACCATTCTTCAGTGTGGCAGTTGTTACTGAGAGAAGACTCAAAGGGAGCTATTTTTTTTTATATCAGCAAGGTGCTTAAATGAAGGCCAAAGGAAGCAAGAATGAAGCTTCTTAAACCTTTTTAATTATTGTCTTAAAAAATGGATCTGCTTAAAACGTTTTAGGCGTTTGAACTGTGACGAACAGACCAGACTTCGTTCACGTCTCAAGAGAATCCTGCGCTCACCCAATGCCACTGATGAACCGCAGCAGCAGGAAGAGCCAGAACCACGGAGCCGCACTGGCCAGCCCTCCGAACAGCCCGTTTACGGTCAGCGACACCACCAGCACCTTACGGCGCCCCCTCTGGTCAGCCAGGTATCCCCACATGTAGCCGCCAACCATCATTCCTACGAACATAAAAACATTACAGGGGTACAGTTAAAAATTAACTACTGAACCATGTGTTGCTGCCAATTTCGAACTTCATTTCCTTTTTTTTTTTTTAGCAAATTTTATTTACTTGAACATTTAAAAGAAACTAGTAAAAACTGGTCACCCCTCTTCTTTTTTCATGATTGTTTTCAGACAAATCTAATAAGATACGGTGGCAAACTTCCATGCTATTGTGTTGATAGCAGAGCTAATTTTTCATTTAGCATTTTTGCTAACTTGGAAAACATTTAGCACACTTAGCTTCCGCTAAATTATTTTTTCCGTATAAATTCTAAAGCGCTAATTTACTCGGCTGTTCAACAAATTTTCAGATGAATAAGGTTCGACATCTCCGTTTAGATTTTGGTTATTGACTGAAGTGGGTGAAGACAGCAGATAAAATTTGAGTTGAAGTAAACATGTTAGCATTAGCTTCCGCTAAATACAGCGTTGGTATAGTGCTTTAGTGTTTGTGATTAGTGCTTTAAGGTTAGCGCAACTGACTCATAAGTCAGCAGTGACCACCAGTGGGTATGGTATATTTCCCTGAAATGAAACAAATAACTAATAAATAAAATATGAGTTACACTAAGTCATGTTACTGTAACTCTCAGAAGCAATGTTGCTAAAAACCATAGAAGTAACTCCAGAAATAATATAATTACATAAAATCTGTTGATCCATGCTCAAACTGTCACTCCTGCCTGAAGAATACCAAAGATCTCTTAAATTTAGATTTGAGACTTTCTGCTTTCTGTGAGCTACTTTTGAAGGTTTTGAAATCAAGCTGGTGGTTTTTCTCAGACATTTTAGCTATGAGGACTTTTTACCGACTTAAAATATTCTTTGAATCTTGTACGAGGAACACGCTTTCTGCTCCATAATTAAATGCCCTAATCCATCTATGATAAATTTTCAGATCATCCTGTGCAGCAGAAAGTTAATTATTGTCCTTTTCTCCTCTATTGTATTTTAACACTTAGAAAAGGGCTGAACTTTATTAAATTTAACAGTGAATATGATATAACTGTTGATCTGTGTTTATGTTTATTAAAGATTCATTTGTTGTGTTGGAAGAGGGGATTTTTTGGGTACTTTTTTTTTTTTACAGATTTTTCAATAAAAGTGGAAAATGTAGTTTTGTTTCCTCAGGAAAATGGGAATGTGGTACAAAACTTAAATAAATGTCCAAACATTCCCACTGCGGGCAGCAGCTAGAAGTTAATGAAGAACGACGTTCAAACAAGAACAGAGTTTTGAAACATCTGTTGCACAATTCAAACAATAAATGAGTTAACAGTGAAAAATCCCCTGCTGAGTTCAGAAACGATCTTCCGTCTGTTTGTTCAGTGAGCTCTTCATATGGAGCTCATCAAAACAAAGCAGTGCCCGAGGCAACCGTTCGGACTGTTAAACAATCAGACGATTGTTGGATTTATTCGATGCTTCACCGAGGAAAATGCTGGCAGTGAGCAGGCCCATGTCCGAGGAGCTCAGCAGCAGATCGCAGCGCGCAGTCGGCAGCAGGAAAGACACGCAGAGGATCTCCACGGCGTCGCTGGCGTTGGCCCAGCCGCACACGGCCAGCAGGAGCCAGTGGAACAAACCAAAACCTGAGAGCAAAACCAGAGCAAACAGGGAACAAGCACAGAGAGACGTTAACCAATAAAGCCTCATCCAGCAGCCATAAAGTCTTTACGGTTCAAGATGCACACAGTCAGCAAACATGTCTGTGTTACACAAATAAGGGATCAGATCCGAGCGCAAGCACTTACTCAAATTTAACAAACACCTCTCGCATCCTAGAGTTACATTAATGCAGTGTTTATTTTGACTCTATATGACATTTCACAAAATGTTTTCTTATTATGAACACAGATATATATATGGTTCTTCTCTCTCTCTCTCTCTATATATATATATATATATATATATATATATATATATATATATATATATATATATATATATATATACACACACACACAC
>NW_015113063.1:453745-469103 GCF_001443285.1 Poecilia latipinna | reverse complement strand
AGAGAGAGAGAGAGAGAGAGAGAGATCTATAGAGAGACCACTGAAAATTATCTGATCTGTATCTTTATTTTTACTTTTTATAGGTATATGTTTGAGAAAAATTAACATTGTGTTTTGTACTCTGTGAACTGCTGACAACATGTCTCCGAACTTCCAAGCAAAACTTCAGTATTTGTTTGCAGAAAATGAGAAATGGTCAAAATAACGACAAAGATGCAACGCTTTCAGACCGCAAATAATGAAAAGAAAACAAGTTCATATTCATTTAGAAACAACACTACTAATGTTTTAACTCAGGAAGAGTTTAGAAATTAATATTTGGTGGAAGAACCAAGAGGTTTTCAATGGGGTTCAATTAAGTGAACTCTTAATTTTTTCCAGAGCTGGACATATGAAAAATAAAGCCAGTGAAGCATTGTACTGAAAGCTGTAATGCTCCACTTGTGAAAGTAAAACTGTTATGATTCTTCTGGGCACTCAGACAAGACAACAGTTCTGAGTGTTGCAGTGACAGGATGAGTAGAGAGAGAAAGAAAAATGACCTGCTTCTTCGACCGCCTCCTCATAAGTGAGTCTTTTTGTTGCGGTCCCTCCAGATTCGTCTGAGATGACTGAGGACCTTCTGTCGAAAATCACCTCACCTGTAAATCAGCAAAACATCAATTTTTCCTACTTTTTCATTGATGTGTGTAAAATAAAACCTACAAATTATCAGACTGAAGGATCTAACTGACTGTTTAGATTTTTATTTTCAGGTAAGGACGTCAGAGTGTTAATTTCACACATTTACAAGAAAGAAAACCCTTTTTTTTAAATTCCCCTTTGTTTATACATTTATATTTAAAATGTCTTAATTGAGAGCAAATAAAGATGATTCTGAAAATAAACACACTGTGAAATACTTCAGTTTGTATTATTTTTGCAAGATTTGTCCAATGTAATGGACAACAATAACAAAAGAAATGCAATTAAATGCATTTTTTATAATATAAAAAACTCGACTAGCCAAAAAAAAGTATACTATACACGTTTCCTGTGCATTTATTATTAAGCATTTACAACAATAAAATAATCTTTACATGTGTGAAATATAAACCTGTGCCAAAACAGGCACAATATCAATCCTAAAATCACTGGTGAGGGAATCAGAATTAGATATTGTCGCCACAAAAAGAAAAAAAGAAATTAATGTCAGACTATAGTGATCTGCATTTAAAATGTCTGATATAAGCACTCTGCCCCAGCAGTGCTTGTATCTTGCACACAGACTCATTGGTTAGTAATAAATGGGTCAGTTGTTCCCTATTTGGTTAATATCACATGATCAAGCTTTTGCTAGCTATTCCAAATTATGTAATAAAAGTATATGATTCTTGCTGATACAGCATCGGGTCAATATCTGTATCGGCCAACACTCAAAGCTACAATATTACTTTCCTATCAAGTTGTATCGAACATGTATTTTGATTATCAACAGCTCGTATATGAAAACATGAACTTACAAGTTATCAACAAGTTCCTCCAATCCACTGGTCACCTCTTACAGAACTTTATAGAACCTCATTCATTAGACATTGTTTAAGAATAGCAATGGAGACTAATATTTGTTTGTTTGTTTCTATAAAGCTGTGATTGTCCCTCTCCTCCTCCCCTTGTTAAAATTTAATGAAGTGATGGAGCCTCTGGTTGGCTTTTACCTTCATCAGAGTCCAGCTCGGTTGGATCCAGCTGATTTCCGTTGAGAAGCGGCCTTCGCGCCTCCTTATCTCCACCATTATTGTTACGGGACATTCTGCCCTCCGACAGCCTGTGGTCTCCGTAGCAACGTGGGTGGATTAATTAACTTTAGCTGCAGCTGTGTGTGGGTCTCATGACACCTGAGCCTAGCGGCTTGGCTAACGCTGAAGCTAACCTGCCCGAGCAGAAGCAGAAGAAGAAGAAGGAGGAGGAGGAGGAGGACCAGGAAGTAAAAGGCAGCGGCGGTTTACACGTCCTGAGCGCCGTGTCTCTGCTCCTCCTGCTCGGTGTGGCTAAGCGACAGACAGCGGGCTGAAGTAGAAGCACAGCCGGGGAGTGTGACGGTGCTCTGGCCTCGGTGTTAGCGGCTAACTCTCGGGCGACACGCAAACAAATAAGCGCTTCGAGGACGCAGAGGAGGTAGCGTTACCTCCACTTCGGGTTTAAAAACAGGAAAAAAAGAGAGACAGCGAGCGAAGATGGCGACCAGCTCAGAGCGCAGTCCTCCTCCGTTCCCGGATTCCGAGGACCAAGATGCTCTGGACTCCGAGGAAGTCAGAGGCCGAGAAAGCGACGAGGACGACGGGGAAGAACTTTTCTTGAGCGCGGTATGTTTCCTTGGAGCTGACGCTCGTTGCGATAAGGCTAGCTGATATCAAAAGGGAGGTAACCAGGGTGAGCTAACAGGGGAGGTTTTCAGGAAAAGTTTTAGTCGATGCTGACCAACATTTATCTACTCATTCCTTCTGGAAACATTAAAGTTAACACGCATCACTCTCTGCTGATATTAAACTCGTAGCTGTCGCGGTAATTTCATTTTAATACACGGTGGAGGAGCTCAGCCTTCAGACAGTTTGTAGATGCATGAAGTTAAAAACGGCTACTTCTACTTCTTCCTAAAAGTTACATATTATCCGTGATTTGAACAGCGTGCTAACTCACGCTAAACTTCCTGTGTGGTTATTGATATGTGGCTTTTTTTTAAGTTGAAAGTATTCACAGCTACTTCCACTATCCAAAGTGAACTTGGAGTAAACTTGACTTTCGGGTGTGCGGTTTTGCCCGTGCGTGGAAAAAGTTAGCAGTCTGAACAGACTGTGCTTCTCCGTCTGATGTTTTTCAGAAACTTTTATTTCCATATTTGTAGATTAAATTCAGTTTGCAGGGTAGGATTGTAAAACTGGCTCATGCTTCCTCCTGTCATGTGAGGACGCTGCGGTCACATGGTCAGAACCCGGATGTTTTCAGTCAAAGTTCAGAGGAAAATCTGGAAAGTTGCTGCAAGTGATTTTTTTCCCCCTCTCTTTTTCCTTTCTCTCCCCTCCCAGAGTTTGACTCATCGTTGCAGGGAGGACATCAGTCAGCATTTTTGATGTTTCAGTTAGCAGAAATCCTGTTTGTACACGGAGACAATCTATCCTAGGCTAAGCAGGCATTAGATGGAAACATCCTTGTGGTTGAACGATTTAATCAGCGTTTCTTAAGAGGAGAATTATTTGCAACTACACCCAGTTTTCCAGGAGCACTTACTGCGGTTTCTTTCTTTCTTTCTTTCTTTCTTTTTTATTTCCTGTCAGCAGCTGCCCAAACTGACATTTCGCAAAAAACCGAACATCGACTTAAAAGTAGTGGGGGGACTTGATTAAAAGTTTTAATCGAGTTAATTGCATAGTCTCTAACTTATCAAAATGAATCACATTTTAATCAAAAACCATGCATTGGCAGAAATAAACTTTCAATTCAAAAACCCATTTTGCTGCTTAATTATAGAATAAATAGACACATGAGCTCAACAACAAAAATATTTTGTGTTTACAAGGTTTCTCCCACAAAACTTGCTAAGCCCGGTGGTCCCAACCACAGCTCGATAGTTCATCCAGCGGCCCATTGTGTTTTTGAGTAAAAAAATGTTTAAAGTTGACAGAAAATGTGAAAATATCACTTGATAATTATGTGTTATTGGAAGAACACCAATCTGAACACCAATTATAAAGTCTTAAAAATGCAAACGTAAAAAAACCAAAACCTTAAATCAATAAGTACCTCTGATCATTCATGGAGTATCTTTAGAAATGTGTACTGTGGTTGTGTTGGGGATGTCTCTCCTTGTCCAACACTTCAGCATTGAGATGCTAGAATGGCTTCACTGATAGGCTAGCTCCTTTTAGCACAACTTGAACACTGCAGTAGTCTTTTCCAAAGTCCCATAATAAAGTTTTTGAAGCTGAAATTAATCTCCAGTGGGTCAAGAGAAGTAAATTTGTTGTCCATTGCTGGTTTTAGCGAATGTCATTTGTACGCCAGATTTACAGGCGTACCAGAAACGCATGATTACAAAGGTTATTTTACTGTAGCCACAAACATTTGTATGTTTTATTGGGATGAGTCATTACATCGTAGAACCAACTTTCACTGCGATTCCAGCTGCCTTTTTATGGTACGCCTCTACCAACTTTACACAGACTGAAACCCTTTTGCTCATTTTTCTTTGCAAAGCATCTCAGGCTGAGATTGGATAAATATCAGTTTACAAGCCTTCCAATGTAGATTTACTGTCTGAACTTTGACTGAAAAAATGTGTCATGCGATTGTGTTCTGACACTTTTATGTTGATGGTGCTAAATAAAATCCAGTAAAACCAACGGCCTTCAAAAGTCACCAAATTCATCACTGGAGTCCAACACATCCTCAGTATGAACATGCCTGATCTGTAGAGGCACACAGCAGTTCAGACATAAAGTTGTGTAGTAATTTAAAGCAGTATAGTTTATGAAATATTATCTCAACTTCAAACCTGAAGTGAAGCCTTTTAAGCTAGGGTTTTCTCCTAGTTTTTTTTTTTGTTTTGTTTTCTGTGAAAAGATTGAAATTGAGTCATTCAGACCTCCAAGAAAAAATCGGGTATAGGTAAACAAAATCTGATTTGTGTCGCATTTGTCCACTCCAAGAACTTGGCTTTAGCGTAGCATTACTTCAACATAAATGTACACAAGTAAAAGTATCCATCCAAGAAATCACTCACGTAGGACTAAAACGGTATTTGGTTAAAAAAAGAAGTGTACTGAAGATACTGTGAAACTGACACCTGATTTAACATTTAAATCTGATGTAACCAGACAGGCAAAAATGTAAAGTTATGTAATCAATTTCTTAAAATGCAGTCCTAAATCACTTTTTGCCAAAAGTGAAATTTGACTTAGGCCAAATTTCACTTATTTCACTTGCGATTTGCAAATTTAGGTATTTTAAAGTTAAAAAAAAATCTAAAAATCTAAATCAGATTTTTTTTCAGCATAAAACATATGAAACCATTACTTCCAGTAGGTAATGTATATGTGTGAGAACAGGGTAAAAGTAGACCCAGTAACAATATCTACTGTAGCTTCACTTGGCCTCCAAATGCTTCAGCAAATGAAAAGTAATATTAGAGCAACACACCTTGTGTGAAAACAAGACGTTCATATAATGTGCGTGTACGTGCGTTTGTAATGCCTTGTGGGGACAATTTTCCTGACATTTACTATGTTGTGGGGACTGGAGCCTGGTCCCCACAAGGGGAAACCCTGTTTTTGGGTCAGGGGTCAGAGTTAGGGCTAAGGTATGAATTGAGTTTTGGTTAGGGTTAGGAAAAGGGTAAAGGTAAGGTTTAGGCTGTAGAAATGAATGGAAGTCAATGGAAAGTCCCCACAAAGATAGCCACGCAAACGTGTGTGTGTGTGTGTGTGTGTGTGTGAGAGATTTTTGCTGAAATGAAGCTTATTCTTCTGTCAGTGAAGTTACTCAGTGTTGAGAAAAGCCAGAGCTTTAAGTCAAGGGACTCCATTTGCAGGTTATGTAGATTTAGTGTCCCAGTAAAAGTAATGATGAAAATGTGCATGTTGCACTTTAAAAGATGAAAGTTCAATACATAATTTTTCCTTTCTACAATTATGCTCCACTTTGTGCTGTTTTAAAAATACATTCTTATGCAGTGAATAAATTATTAAAGCATGCAGGGTGGAATGTGCTGAATATTGCTTTTTTTCATTCTAAATTGATTTTTAGAGTAAATTATGAAGAAATGATAATAATAATGCCTAGGATTGGGTCATATAGCTTTAAAAAAATCTGGTATTTTTTCAGACTAGATTTGATGTCTGATATAATTTTTTTGCTTATTTTTTTTTTCTTTTTTAAAAGAAATTACAAATGACAGCAAATATTTTCAAAAAGTGGTTTTTATTTCAATCATCTCTTTGAGTTGTACAACACAGCATCAGGGCCAGTCTACGAGACATTTTGTTCATATTAGCAAAATAAAGACACAATTTTATCAGAAAAAGTCTTAAAATTACCAAAAAAGGTCATTTTTAATGAAAAAAAAAAAGATTTGATAATCATGAGGATGTGATGTGACCAGCACAGTCCGTTTTTCTTCGTTATTGAAACAATCATGTGAACATTGTGTCCAAGTCCTGCTACTACTGATGATTTGTTGCTGATGTCTGGAAAGATTGTGTTGTATCTTTCCACTCAGCTGATGTAGCCGTGGTGTTGCGGCTACATCAGTGTTGGCCGTAAAACTGATGTATAACCTCACAGTATGCTCAGGACATTTTTTTTTTAAATGTCTTTTTTCATTATTATCTTTTTGTGCAGGAGTTCAGGTAATATTATAACTCTGTTGTCATAACTAAATAGTAAAAAATCAACCATCGTAATGCTTCATAGTGGAGTTGATCTGGATTCAACATCCAAATAAATAGAAGCCATAAAACACACACTTAAAACAAGATGGCGGCCCTCGTCATGCCAGCGTCACTCTAACGTATGGAAACTCAATGACTGGAGGAAAAAAAATCCAGACTTTCCAAAACCAATGACTTTATAAACTTGATTAATGGTTAACGATGCCTCTCCTTTGTCTCCAGACCAATACGCCCATGGCCAAAGAGGAGAGCCCATCGGCACCTGCCGGTCTGCTCGTTGACCTCCTGAGTGACCCTTTGATTGAGCCCCTCAGCAGCTCAACGAACAAACCCTCCTCTGAGCTTTTTGAGGGCCTGACAAACGACACAGCCGTCACAGCGGGGAAGCCTTCGGTTGAGGCCTCGGATGAGTTTGTTGACATTCTGGGAAGTGAAGCTGCAGCACAAAGAGAGGAAGTGGATGTTACAGTGGAAGCAGCGGCGGGGGATAAGGGTGAAACAAGCCGTGGCGCAACAGATTTACTCGCCGATGGAGAAACGAGAAGTGCCCCTGAACAGGAAGCGACTTCTGCTGCTCCAGTCATGGACCTCGGCGGCTTGCAGCAGCCACCTGCCAGTGCAAAGGTCACCGACCCGCTGGAGGACCTCCTGAGCGATCCGCCGGCTACCGCCGCCTCTGACGCCCACAAACCCAGCGGCGCGGTGGTCGACCTCTTCGACGACGAGGGAAGCGACATTTTCACCGGAGCCCCATCTAGCAAACCTGCCAAGCAGCCTCAGAAAAGCCTCTTCGGTGAAGCGGACGAGGACCTGTTCGGCGAGCCGCTGGGCGCCGTCTCAAAGAAAGCCACCAGTAAGGAGCAGAAGGAGAAATCCGCCCCGGCTTCAGCTGGAGAACCCGCTCACATCTTCACTGAGGAGGCGGTCGGCACGGTGCCAAACACCAGACCGGTCAGCTCCAAAACCAACGGAATCCCTCCCGAAGAGGACTCTGATATATTTGCAGGTGGGCAGACTGTTCACTTTTTATTTTTCCTGGTAAATGTGTAGAGATCAAACTTCAGCCTCGTTTTTTCGTCTGCTTTCTCTCTTTGTCCGACAGAAGCCACAGTGGAGCTTTCCCTGGACAGTCCGAGGAGCGAGAGAAGGAAAGAAGCGACAACCAAACAGCCTGCTTCTGCCTCCACCTCCGTCTCAGCCGCCGCCAGCCTCACCAAGCCACAGTCGGCCGCTGTGGAAGAGGTACACACAACCTTTATTTACTTAAAGTCCTACAAATCTTCCAAATGGATGACAAATCCATTTGGACTCTCTTTTTGGCTCTACTTCCTGTTGGAGGAAGAAGCAGCTGGGACAGGGTTTCACTCTTCTTGTCTATAATTTGTTTCAGCTGGAAGAAGAGGAGGAAGAGGAACTTGAAGATAAGTTTGACATCTATGTCTCCGTTAAAGACCCTGAGAAAATAGGTGAGGAGCATTTCTTTCTTTCAACAAAGCTCGACAAATCCTCTGATTTAGCAGACAGTTTGATTTTTTTCTTGTTTTCTTCTAGGGGACGGCATGAACGCCTACATGGCTTATAAAGTATCAACACAGGTATGAAATGAGCTGTGGTGGACACTGTTAGCTAACAAGCTAGCTGCGCTAACCCTAAAGTGATAATCATAAATATTAGTTTTGCTAATGCGCTACAGCAATATGGTATTTAGTGAAAGCTAAACCATGTTGTCAATGAGACGACATGTTACGTTGCCCTCTTCTGGTTCAAATTTGTTATTACACACCCATCTCAACAGTTAGAAAGTGATGCATAGAGTTGTTGAGCTTTGCTAACTCTTGTTAATTTTGCCTAATTCACCACAGCAGGGTTTTGGTCAGAAAGCACGCAGGACATCAGGAGATTTTAAACTGTTTAACTGTTGCATTCTGGGTAGAGATTAAACATTTTGTGAGAAGAAACACAGCACATAGACAGTGCTCAGCCACTTCAAAATAAGAGCGTGAATATAAGCATATAACTACTTAAACAATTCTTAAGAGTCGATAATGTTGAACTTTATTCAGTTGAAACTTAAGTAAATTAGTGCTTTAGAAATTATGTGGAAAAATTCATTTGGGGCAAGAAAAGTGCTCCAAATGTTTTCAAAGTTAGCTAAAATGCTAACTCAAAACATTAGCTCTGCCGATTAGCGCAAGTGTGGTCGTCAATGAAAACATGAACCAAAAGCCTGTGGATTTGACGTGAAAGTTTCTTTTTAAATCTAAGGAGATTATACTTGTACAAGAGAGGAAAACGCTTGATAAACTGTTATAGAAACAGATTTCTACATTGATGTATTTTTTCTTTCTTTCTCCAGACCTCTCTGCCAATGTTCCGCAGCAAAACGTTTACTGTGAGGCGACGCTTCAGTGACTTCCTTGGCCTCTACGAGAAGCTCTCTGAAAAACACGGGCCGAACGGATTGATTGTTCCTCCACCGCCAGAAAAAAACCTCCTAGGTAGCGTTAACTCTATCGATATTGATCTGTGTTCAGATCTACGGTTCAGAGATGATTTTATTGGCATTTGATGCGACTGACCAGCAGCTAGTGCGTACTTGTGAAGTGAGCACAAATCGATACGATCACAATTTTACGAAAACACCAATTACAATGAAAATGGGATCCGTTTTTGCATTCATTGCAAATGTGTAGAATGGATTAAAAATGTTCTGATTTCTCTGGTTTTTTGCTGGGTTTGGTCACATCGACATGTCGTGGCTGTAACAGTGGGACGGATGGAGGTGTGAATAATTGTTTTCTGGTTCAGGAATGACAAAGATGAAGGTGGGAAAGGAAGATTCGTCATCTGCAGACTTTCTTGAGAGGAGAAGAGGAGCTTTGGAAAGGTATGACTGCATGGACGGATGTTGATATTTAATATTTTATCAGGACTTTTTTTTTTTTTTTTGAATTTGCAAAGCAGAAAGTTGAGTTTTCTGGTTTCCACAGGTACCTCCAGAGAGTAGTGACTCACCCAATGCTGCTGCAGGATCCTGATGTCAGAGAATTTCTGGAGAAGGAGGAAGTAAGCAGCATCTTTAGTTTTTTTTCCAGTCTGGTTCTTTTTTTTTATTTTTTTAGTTAATATTGAAAGATCAGGACAGAGATTTGTTTTCCTCCCTTTTAGCTCAGAACGTTCTTTATCCGTCTCGGGCTTTGATGAAGTTGTGACTTGTTTTCTCAGCTGCCCAGAGCCGTCAGCACCCAGGCGCTGAGCGGCGCCGGCTTCCTTAAGATGCTCACCAAGGCAACAGATGCCGTCAGTAAAATGACCATCAAGATGAACGAGTCGGATGTGGTGAGTTCGAGTCGCAAACGTTCACTTCTGATCCAGACCCGTTTTGTTTTCCTCTCCTCCTTTAATGCTTTAGTGAGCAAATCCCATCAGGTTCACTTTAAGGTACAAACTAAGGAGTCATGAACAAAATGAAGAGCCAACAGTTGTTAAATAGTTTGATATTCAAATCAATTAAACTCAAATGCTTTAGCAGGTAAAGATAAAACTTTTTTTTCTTCTCAATATTTGAACATGATGTGGTTTAAAGACGAGATTCATTTTCTTTGCCAGCTTAAAAACAGTTTCCTACTAGTCGATATTAATCTTCAGCTACGGCCAATAAGCTGTTTTTAAAGGTGTGAGTCTGTATCCATCAAACACCACATGGCCACATGGTGACATTTATGTTTCGGGAAGGGAAACAAGATGGAAAGAACATCAGACGTTAATATCGGCCCGGTTTCACTTACTGGACTGATACTGATATTTTTTTAAAAGTGATACCGATGTTTATGCTGATATATTGAGTTATAAGATCTTATATAAAAGTTCATAATCAAGAATAATACGGACAACCATGAACATCCTCTTTATGAAACTGTCTTTAGTCAGAGGCTTCTTCCAATTCGCTGTAATACAGACTGCTACAGGAGATCCTTCCTGCTTACAACCATCCCTACCGACAGTAACTCTTTGAAGAATCCTGAATTAATGTGATTCACAGCAACATTTAAAATCCCTTAGGGGCCAATAAAGTATTTTTGAATTGGGAAAAGTGTTAAAACCCTGTGGTGTTTTTGGGTTTTTTCCTGCAGTGGTTTGAGGAGAAGCTGCAGGAGGTTGAGTCTGCAGATCAGCAGTTCAGGAAGCTCCACGCTCTGGTTGAGTCACTCGTGGTTCACAGAAAAGGTAAAGTTTTATTTTGTTGTTGTTTTTCAAGTCTCTCTGATTCCAGAGCGTAACCATAACTCGGTCATGTGGTTTCCCGCCTCCAGAGCTGTCCCTGAACACGGCAAGCTTCGCCAAGAGCGCGGCCATGCTGGGCAGCGCCGAGGACAACACGGCGCTGTCCCGCGCCCTGTCGCAGCTGGCCGAGGTGGAGGACAAGATGGAGCAGCTCCACCAGGACCAGGCCGCCAACGACACCTTCAGCTTCGCCGAGATGATTGCAGACTTTATCCGCCTGCTGGGAGCGGTCAGGGTACGCCAGGAAACCAGTCACGGTGCGAAACGCTGCTGAGAGGTGACTGTGACTGATGGTGTCTGCCGCCTCACAGGGTACGTTCGACCAGCGGATGAAGGCGTGGCAGCGCTGGCAGGACGCGCAGGCCATGCTGCAGAAGAAGAGGGAGCTGGAGGCCAAGCTGCTGTGGGCCAACAAGCCGGACAAGCTGCAGCTGGCCAAGGAGGAGATTGCCGAGGTAACGCCCACGGGACCCTAACACTAAAAAATGTTCCAGAAATTAAATCTAATTAAGATGGATTTATCGCCCAGCCCTACATCCTGGTTATCATTTTGAATTTGTTGAGTGTTACTGTGTATCAGACTCCATTTGTTGTCGTTTTTCCTCAGTGGGAGGCCAAAGTGACTCAGTACGAGAGAGACTTTGAGAGAGTTTCTGCAACTGTGCGCAAGGAAGTCGTCCGCTTCGAGGTCTGACTCGTCTGTCTTTCCAAACTCTCCGAGCCGATCGGTTAAACACGAATAATCTTTTTTTTTTATTTCTTTTTTTTTATCACCAACAGAAAGAAAAGACCAAGAATTTCAAGAGACAGATAATCGTGTACCTGGAGTCCCTGCTTCAGTCGCAGCAGCAGGTGAGTCTGTCGCTCATCACCGCCATGATTTCTGAATTCAGTTTGGACTCAAGAATTAATTTTATTAAGAATAGTTTAAATGCAATTTTTTCTTCTAATGAAAAAAGGGGGCAAAATTACACCTACAGCTTAAAATACATTTGTAAACTACTGCTAATATTTATTTGTCCTTTCAACCTAAACCACTCCATTTTTGTAGCCAAATTTGAACACGCTTGACACTTAGGAGAGTCCGTTTAAAAATAATTTTGCTTTTAAATTAAACGCGTCTTAAATCTACTTGTGGCAGGACTATTTATTGATGTCTTTTTTTTTTGTGACGGGTCTTTTCTGTCAGGCAAAAGTTTGAGTTCTTTCCAGATATCTTTAGGCTACCGCTAACTAGCTGCTATTAGCCAGCTCGCTATTTTGGCGTCTATCATGGGTCCAATTTATCGCCTGTTAGTTGGACAACATTAATTTTCACCACTAGCTGACTTCTGTTGCTAACTCACATGATTCTAGGTGTATACTGTGGAAAATGAAACTAAATTTTAAGCTTGGCACTCTAACCATTAAGCAGATGACAGAAGTTTCTGCTTTTCTTGATTGTCATAAACCCTATATTTGGGCTTAAATTTAATTCAAGCTGGCCTTAAAAAGTCTTAAATTTCACTTGCTAAAACCTGCAGATGCCCTGACACAATCATCATACCAACATGGGGAAAAAATTTTATTAAAATCCCAAGTATGGGTTATGAATGTGCACCATTAAAATGCACCTACTGATGCGTTTGTTTTTTTTCCAGCTGATCAAGTACTGGGAGGCGTTCCTGCCTGAAGCGAAAGCCATCGCCTAACGGCCGGCCCTCTGACCGACAAACAGGCTGCCTTCTTTATACACTTTACCTCCTTTTGCCTTTAAAGCAAGAAAACAAATGTGTGTTGAAAAGGGAGATACAATCAACATTTTTTTTAATACAATCATCCTTAACATATAGCTCTGTATTCTATTGTATTAATAACTGTATATTTTCATTTGTCCTTCCACTATTTTCTTACTAGAGCAAAGAGTATAAAGATGAAAAGTTTAGCCTGGTGATTTGTCAGTAGCGCCCTCTGCGGGTGATGAGGAGCTCCTTCCAGTCTGAAGCTGAAGGTGGCCAAGAGTCTCACTCTGCTTCTCGCTTGTAATAATGACTCAAAGAAAAAAAAAAAAGGGATTAAATAACTTTTCTGATCACTTCTAGCCGCTGGATTAACTTCCTCGAGTTGTAGCCGGTGTATTTTTCTTCACAGGTTGAAGTAGTGGGGAGGGGAATGAAACGGGTTACACGTCATGTTTGTGGGTTCGATGTTTTCCGATGGGATTTAAGTCATGCAAAACCATGTGTCTGTGCCTTTTTACTTGGAAATGATGCTAGATTGAGAGAATTTTGTACACAGATGTGAGCCGAGCAGAGGCTTTGTTGCACTTAGTTTAAAAAAAGAGAGACTGTCCTGGTGTTTTCCTGAATGGAAACTTGCAGAGTACATGTGGGACAGGTGAGCATGTTTGGGCCCGTTTCTCACGTCAGAGTTCATGATCGACTCTTTTAAAAAAACAGCCAGTCAGATACGTCAGCTGAACGCTGCCAGGATTTTTTTTTTTTTTTTTTATCTGAAGTTGTTTTTTGTTTTTTGTTTTTTTGTTTTTTCTCTGCTGATGGTGAAACATCTCGGCTCGGTTCTGCTCCTTGCTCTTTCTTTCACACCAAATGGGCCGCTCCCACCTGTCACTGTCATCAAACTGAAGTTTATCTGATGGAAACATGATCAAGATGCATCTAAATTTTCTCCCCCCCCCACCCCCCCCCCCCCCCCCACACACACACGTTACTTTAAATTCAGTCATGTGCTGCTTCAGGTTCAATTAACACTCGGTCATATTTGCAGAAGTAATTTTTCCAGAGGTTTGAGTCGTGTCTGTTTGCATCATCAGAGCATTGATAGAAAGTTTTTTTCTTCTGTCTTTTTGTGGCAAACTCAGAGAAGAAGGGCTTGAACCAAAGAAGAATGTTGAATATTTTTTCTGAATGAATCACGAGTTATTTAGCATTACCGTGGAAAAAGAACAGGCGATCGTTTTGGGTAAATTATTCAACAAGAATGAAGGAGTGAAAAATCAAGATTGTCTTAAAGCGTACATCTGAAGCGTTACCTGGACCGCATCACTGCCGTACGGAGGCAAATCTTCCACCTGGTTCCTACTCTAACGTCTCGGTTCTTCACTAAACTTCATCACCGTTTTCGCATGGAAGATCCTGTAATGTCCTGAGGTTTCTTTGATTTATTTCTTTTCTTCTTTAGACCCTAACAGTTTTTTTGTTTTGTTTTTTTTTTTTTACATGTTTTCTACACCACATTACTAAAATTGTCTGTATGGCCTCTCACTATTGTAATGTTGGGACATACTGTGTCATAGATTCCTTAAAAAAAAAAAAATCAATAAAAGTTGCACTGTTTACTCTTGAACATTTCATAGAGGTTTCTGTTTTGACTGTTTATTCCCCCTCTCCCCATTGTTGTTTTGCATAAACCAGTTTTTACTTTAATGTTAAAGGATATTTTTTGCATTTTCTGTCAAAAGCTACATTTGTTAATGATTTTGTCAAAGCAATAAAAGGAGTTAAAACTTTTTATAGGTACTGTACATCTTACAAATGAAATAACAGCTATGAATGGAAAGTTTTCTGAATGTCTGTTCTGATGCAGAGCACTAAAAAAAGACTTGAATTAAAAAGCAAAAAGTTAGGATGCTAAGCACGCGTCCGAGGAAGCCCAGGTGTTAAATTTTTCAGGCTCAAATAATCTTAATGCATAGAGCTGCTAGTTATTGTGTTAGAGAGGCAGAACATTTATAGTGAAAGCCTGTAATCTGAAAGAGACAAAAGGTTAGCATAGCATTTTAATCTTGCATAACTTTAGTGCTAAGGCTACAAAAACACTGCCAGGACATTTTATTTTATGACAGAATCTGCTGAAAGCAATAAAAATGCTTTTGCGTGTGTAAAAGCATTTTCATGAACAAGTCAAGAAATTTAATTTTAAACGATGCTAAAAAAAAAAATCCCTCAATGTGCTGAAAAAGACGGTTTTTGGCGGTTTTTTCTAAGAACCGCTGCTGTGTCATGACAGCAGCCTTCAATTTTACTGACATCTTTAGGTTAAAGTTAGTTGCAGTTTTATAATCTCACTAAAAATTTGTTGCAGCTCACCTCATGTTTGTTCTCCTTATATGGTCATTTTAGATCCTCTTCCACCGTTGTCTGCCTCCAGGTATCTATTCACTGCTGACTGTAGACTCCGTATTTGCAATTTTGTATCGTGATTTTATGTCATTTCCTGTCTTAAAAACAACAGCCCACATCTGAGTTTCTTTTATTTTAGGTTTCATTTCAGCCCCCCTTCCCCAGGAGAGGTCGCGTGAACCCGCGTCACCTGCACGCGGTCCCGCAAGAAGTCGAGTGGTACAGTGGAGCACACGCTTCATACGCCGTCCACTAGGGGGCATACTGACACCGGGTGTGCTTTTAGGGTTTTATTTATCTCGTGGTTTTAGGAGGGCTTTTATTATGACTAATAATTAGCTTTTTTTTTATTTATTTATTTGTAACGTAATATTACTTTATTAACATTTTCGAGCGTGAGAAATGTGCCGCCATTTTTATGTTCCAGAGAAACAGGAAGTCATGAATTACTCATCCGAGGACCTAGCCCATAGACATGATATAAGCATAGACGGCCTCATGGACTACTCCGGCGCAGGAAATACGGCG
>NW_015113063.1:421524-449961 GCF_001443285.1 Poecilia latipinna | reverse complement strand
AATCTCGTCGGCGACAATAGGCGAGAGCGGTCCATGAGGCGTCTATCCTTATATTATGTCTATGACCTAGCCTCCTAAAACTGACTGCTGGTTATTATACCCTGTAGTTGTTTTTTGTTTGCTCTACTTTTTGTATGAATTATTAAAATGAAAAAGTCTTTTTAATAGGGGTGCTGTTAAATATTCAGATTGTCTTATGAGCTAATAAGTTGTAAACACCAAATACAGGTGAAACCAGATATTCACAAACACTGTATAAAAATAAACTTTTAAAAATCCCACGGACAAATCAGAATAAAATTTCCCCACTTTAATATGTTTTTGAAGACATCTGAATAAAAAAAAAACTTGGGACATTTACACACCAGTACTAAATGCCTTCGAGCAATTTGGGGAAACTCAGATAATGTCAATATGGTGTCCAAGTTCTGTGTGCAAGAGATGAGTGCTTTGCCACAAAATGTGTGCATCAACCCTGAAACAAAAAGTCTTACGAGAGTGAGACGAGTCCTAAGCAGATTCTTTTGCAAATGCAAACAAATAGAGCGGAAATGTGTGTAAATATTTTAATTTAAAAATTGAAATAAATAAAAAAATTCTCATTATTTTGACATTTAGAAATACTTTGAGTCATTCTAACTAATGTAAAAAGACGAAAACGGTTGCATGCCAAATAAATGCTCAATTAAAAGGTCATAAACAAAGAGACTCCACAACAGCACTGCTCAGAGACAATTAAGCGTGTCATCTTTGCCATTTATTAAAAATTATTTACATCAAGACGTGCTGTGAGGCGGTTCACTGCCCTCGCCCCCGGAACATTTCATCCTGCGATTTAAGCAACTCGCTCGGAACCAGGCGGCAAACCGGAAACAGACGATGAGCTACACTTCCCGTTATACAAAACGGGGAGATAAATGCGTTTAAAATGTCTTCACGAGGCACCAAAACAACAACAAAGAAAACATGAATCATTCTGGCAGCTGGTGATGAAAAGAAAGCATGTCCAAGTTTCAGACCGCTCATTAAATCGCACGATGACGCACCACTGTGGAAATAATCAGCAACACAAACGGCGGCATTAACTGTGACATGTGTCAGTCCGGAGCGCCACGCACCCCCTTTAAATCCTTAAATCAGTGCTGAAAATCTGTTGTTTTCCATAAAAAAAAAACCCCTCTGACAAAGAGGTTAAAGTGATGTTTACCGAATGAGGTCGTTCTACGTCACGAAGGACGCAGAAACGAGACAAAAAGCTGTAATTACACCCGGAGCCAAATCAGTCATTATGGCGAGGAAAATGTTCTTAAAGCGAGACTTTTAATGAATAGTGTGGGATTTGGGAGATTTGATGATGATTGGGAGATTTTGGTGAGACTGGTACCTGCGGCCGCGGAGTAAGCGGATCAGATCAGTTAGCTCCTGATCAAGTTTATGGACATGGACGTCAGGATGATCTTTCATTAATTCATTTCTACCATTGTTGCTTTTACTTGCGTCAGGGATCGATCAAAATCATTACAACACCCACAAATGGCCCCCGAGCCACACTTTGGACACCCCTGCATTAAAACACAAAACATTTTTTGGTCCAGTTTCTAGTGCAAATATCTTTGTACGCTTGAAATAAGACAAAACTAAATTACAAGGAACTTTTCAGCAAGAAATAGGAGCTTGTTTTAAGTAAATAATTCCTTAATACTGACTTTAAAAAAAGCAATAGTTCCACTTAGAACATGGGTAAAATGTCTTTACTGCAAGTGAAACAAATATACCAGTGGAACTTGTACTATTTAAAATGAACAAAGAATTATTTACTTATTTAGCTCATATTTTGCTGAATTATTACTTTGAAACTAATTTAGTCTAATCTCAAGTGTGCTGAGAGTTTGTATGTTTTTGCAGGGCAAAAATATTTAAATTGAATTTGGATGTTTTTTTCTTTTCCTCCAAGTATACAATGCACCATTTCCACAGCATGATGCCTCCACTACCATACATAAGTCTTGTCATTAAGACCAAAGAGACCAATCTGACCATAAAGAGTTTCTCTGATCCATGCAGATTTGATAACGGTTTGAGTCAAATGGATGAAAGTTGAAGATAAAGTTCTGCAACAACAAGCTCACATCAGAACTGGTTCTGGATTGGTCAAAGTACATTAGCAATACTGATTGGACCGGATGTCCATCCTGTTGAACATTTGTGGGTGATGCTTAAAATTTATCAGCATTTCTGGAAAGACGATGCAGTCAGAATGACTGCCAGACTACAACGAAGAAAACTTTACAAAAAGACATTTGACAAAATATTAGTGGGTGTATATAGATATATTTTAGCGTGCATGTACACGTTTGACCAATTGGACGGTAGAGAAAACGGTGAATTATTGTTTTGAAAAATAAAATCGCTGGTTGTATGTTGTATTGTTGACCCACCATAAAAATAAAAAGCCAAACTTCTGACCGGCATTGTACAGGTGAAGAGTATTAACACACAATTGATTTCATCACAAAACTGTTATTTTCTGGAAAACACCCAATTAAAGAAACATCACCAGCACAAGAGACGATTCTGCTCCGACGGAAAAAAAAAATCATGCAGAATTCTGATATTGGGGGGAAAAAATCAGGTTGCGATGAAGTGCTCCATCTTAGCTTTCCAAAGCGGTGTTGGCTACAGAACAGTCAAATGAAAAACCTCCAGAGTTCTCCAGCAACGAAACACAAGACGACCACGTTTACAGGCAGTACAGTCTCCACACACGGTGAACGCCGTCGTTTCTTCTTCTTCTTCTTGGGTTTATACTTGTGAGCAGAAATGCTGACGTTTGTGTATTAACTTAAAAGACGCTCCCGCTACAGGCTTAAAAAAAAAAAAAAATGAACAAAAACAAAAAAACGGACGTTCCAAAAGTCTGAGGACGTAGAAGCGGACGAGACCGAGAACCGGCAGAGGATTCAGACTGAAGTCAGCCGCTGTTCGCCGGCGGCGGCGGCGGCCGGTCCGTTTTCCACCACAGTCCGAGCGACGAACCTCAGAAGCCCCCCGTGTTGGAAAAAGATAACGTCCACCTCGGAGTCGAACAGCGCCGTGACGCTGAACGACGTCCCTTTGCTGGTCTGGAGGGAAAAAAAACACAAAAGGAAATCAGTGAACTGTGGAGATTCCCAGAGACGCAGATGCGGCTCAGATGCCTTACCCTGACGGTGAGCTGTTGCCGCGGCCGCAGGCTCTCCGGCAGCGCCACGCTGAAGCGCTCCTTCCCACTCAGCTCCAGCGTGTCAGCGTTTTGCCCCGACACAAACTGCAGCGGCATTATGCCCATCCCCACCAGCTGGCTCTTGTGGAGCTTCTCGAAGCTCTCGGCGATGACGGCGCGGACGCCCTAGAGAAAAAAAAAAAAAATTAATCATTTGTTAGAATGGCCCAGTCAAAGTCCACCTCGGAGTCAAACAAGGTGGACTCTTGAGGTAGACTAAATCCAATTAGAAAATGGATGTTCACAAATTATTTTAATGTAATTTCAATAATATACAATCAACATTCATGGTGTGTAATGTTAAAGTATGACTATAAGTGTGTGTGCGTTTGTTTGTAATACCTTGTGGGGACCATTTTCCTGACACTATGTTGTGGGGACACACTGCTCCTTGTGGGGACAGAAGCCTGGTCCCCACAAGGAGAAACACTGTTTTTGGGTCAGGGGTCAGATTTAGGACTACAGTGTGAATTGAGTTTTGGTTAGGGTTAGGATAAGGATAAGGGTTTAGGATGTAGAAGTCAATGGAAAGTCCCCACAAATATAGCCACACAAACATATGTGTGTGTGCGCGTGCGTGTGTGTGTGTGTGTGTGTCCACGTGTGTGATTTACCAGCAGGTACGGTCCCTTAGCTACCCAGTCCCTGGAGTTTCCAGAGCCGTAGTCTTTTCCTGCCAGGATGATGAGGGGTGTGCCGTCTCTCTGATAGCGATCAGCTGCCTCAAACACATCCAGCTGCACGCACACACACACACACACACACACACACACACACGGAGAACAATTGAAACTGGACTCAGGCTGAATCAACCAGCACTCAACGTTTACATGGACTAGAATGGTTAGGTTTCCACTCACAGTCTGGCCGGAGGGAATGTGCAGAGTCTTTGGGCCTGGCTTGCCGATGAACCGATTGTGGAGCTTGATGCTGGCAAAGGTTCCTCTCGTCATCACCGCGTCATTCCCTCGGCGAGCGCCGTACGAGTTAAACTCCCGTGGCGTCAGCCTGGAGCCGAGGAGACACAACGTTAGAGTTCAGTTCATTTGAAGCGACTTGGTGAATGAAAAGCTGCCTGTCACAATTAGCAATATATCAATGACACGCTGCTAACATTTGATGCTAAGTGCGAACTACGCACTGACACTTTTGCCTGTTTTCCCTGTCTTAAGCTTAAAGATCATTGTTTATTAAAAAGCAATTTTTAATTCTTTTTATTAGTTGTTTTCTATTGTTTTATTTGTTTTGGATATTTAAAATGTTAAATGTTTATAAGAATTTAAAGTTTATTCATCTTCTACCATTACATAGAAAATGCTCTCAAAACAACTTCTGGGACCATTTATTGTCCAGAGAAACCAGCCCATCAGCTGGTCTGACACCGACCGTTTGCTCTGCAGGTACTTGGCGGCGGCGCTGACTCTGGAAATGCTGCCGGCTGGTGAGATGTGATCCGTGGTCACTTTGTCTCCGAGGAACAGTAAGGCGTGAGCGTTTTCTATCGACTGGGGCGGAGGAATATCTTTACTCTGGGATGAAAAAAACGATAAAAGAGAAGAGGTGAGAAGGCGACGGTTGCTGCGATGCAGGAATAAGCGCCGGCTCTGATGGAGGTACTTACGAGTTTGCTGAAGAACGGTGGCGAGCGGATATACGTGGACTTGTGATCCCAGGGGAAAACCACCGAGTCTGGACATTCAATCTTGTTCCAAAACGTGTTCCCTTTCTGAAGGAGAACAAAAGTGTCACGGTTTGCATGCGCAGCAGGATTTATTCAACAACAACAGAACGGGTTCTGACCTCCAACCTCCTCCTGAGGTCCTTAAAGATGGCAGAGATGACCGTGTCCTCCTCGGTCTGTTGGACTTCCTCTCTGGATGGCCAAATGTCACGAAGATACACTTCCTTACCCTCCGAAGTCCAGCCTGTTCAATTTGAAACATAAGCTGAAAATCAAGCTGTATTTTCAAGAGCTTTCCGAGGGAAAGCAGAGTGAACACAAGGCTTGAAGAAGAAGAAAAAAATCATATCCTTTTTCACATTTTGATACTTTTTTAGGTCATTTTTTCTTTGCTAAATTGTTCAGACTCAATCAGATTGGATGAAGATCCAAACATTTCTGGAACAACTTCACCTGCTCCCAAGAAGCACCAGAGAGGGACGAGGATCTGGTGATTGAAGCTTTCCTGCAGCACTTTAAATACTGAGCCGACCAAACGCTTTCTTGGTTTGATTGGGGATCAAAATTGCAACATTTGTTACGTTTTCAGTGGTTCGCTTTCACACAGCACTGTGTCAAACAAACCGAACTAATTGACAAACCTGTCCAGCTCCCTCGTCTGTGGAGGAAACAACACAAAAACCTCAGAAGAAGACGCAAGTGCAAACTTCTTCTTTGCAAAATGTAAACAAAAATGGAGTAGTGTCAGATTTTGGCTGTTGTAGGATTTCTCTTTTGTCTTTGGCTAAAGTCCACAAGACATGTCTCCTGCTAGCACGAGACACATGCATTTGTTTGGGTTGTATTTACCCAGAATGCAGTGCTCTATAATCTACTTCCAGCTTTTAGACTAAAATGTTTCATTTTAGTTTCATCTGTGTAAAAAAAAAAAAAAAAACAGAAGCAAAGAAATACTTCTAAAAATGACTAAATAATTCCAGAACTTTTCCAAAGCATCTATGCAGAGCAAATTAAACGTTTAGATTAAAATACAATCAGATTGCTGAAGATAAGTGATTTTTTATTTTTACTTCGTCGGCAGTTGAGAGGTGACTAAACAAGACGCTGAATCCCTTCCTGCTCACTGACTGTAATCCGACCAAATTCCTCAAATCCCCGGCTGATCTCCAGCTTCTAGACAAACAGCTTAATGGAGCTGCGGGCGGCGCTCGTCTCACCTAGAGGCTCTTTCTCAAAGTCGATTCCCACTGTGCCTGCGATGGCGTACGCCACCACCAAGGGAGGGGAGGCCAGATAGTTGGCGCGCACGCAGTCACACAGCCGGCCTTCGAAGTGCCTGTTGCCAGACAACACACCGCAGGCCACCAGGTCCCCCTGAAACGATGGACAGCGGCGTAGAGTCTGAGTGAGGGCAGACGGAGAGCGGCGTGGCAGCGGTGGGGGGAGTTACCTTTTTGATGGCGTCGACTACGGCTTCTGGTAGTGGCGCCGTGTTCCCCACGCAGGTGGCGCAGCCATAACCTATGACCTCAAACCTGTCACATGATCACAGCCATTATTTATGCAACTTTGATTCATAGTAACTTTAATGTTAATCAATATATTCGATGTGTAATTGATGATATTAATGATGGTATTTGACTGGATGATGTTTTTATGGTTTAAAGCACTTTAAAGTTCTCTGTTACTGAAGTGAGCAAAATAAATAAACTTGACATCCCATAGAAGAAAATGGATCCATCCTTTAAAAAAAAGAGTTTTATCTTTGTTTTCTTATTTTAAATTTTTATGTTTAGGTGATTGAATTATTACATGAGTTTTATTTAACCAGCTCGAGGCTAAAACCTTCTCTCTGAGATGTAAAGTGTAAATATGTAACTGAAACCTGCTGATGTCATTTCCTGCGCTGTCAGTGCGTAAAAGCTGCTCACCCCAGCTGGTTGAAGTAAGGCAGGACTCCACTGGCGTTGAGGTAGTGGGTGACCATCCCACTTCCAGGAGCCAGGCTGGTCCGGATGTAGGGCTTGACGACGAGCCCGGCTTCCACGGCCTTCTTGGCCATCAGGCCTGTCGACGGCGAGGAACAGAGTGAGCGAAGCCGAGCTGCGACCTTCACGAAAAGTGTTCTCACGCTATCTGTGTTGTCTCCAGCTCCCATCGCCTTGAAGCTGAGCTAAACTTTGCTGAGAAGACTAAACAGTTCACGTCTGAATTTAAACTTTGGCATACCTGCGGTGAGCATGACAGACGGGTTGCAGTTGTTGGTGCAGCTGATGACGGCGGCGATGACCACGGAGCCGTGCGCCAGCTGATACTCCTGACCGCCGTGCAGGAAGGGGATGCGGACGTCCTGCTTCTCCTTGGCGATGTGGAAGCCTTTAAATCCCACCTGGGACAAGAGGAGAAGTTACTGGGAAGCTCTGCTGCCTAGCAACAGGAGGCATCAATAAGTACTCCCATCCAGGTCACCTTCTCGTTGAGGCAGCTCTGGAAGTCGTCCTTCATGCTGCTGATGGCCACTCTGTCTTGGGGTCTTTTGGGTCCGCTTACGTGGGGAACCATGGAGCTCAGGTTGATCTCGATCACCTGCACAAACATCGCTAGCTTCAGCGGAGCTCATTGATACGTCTTCTAAAACGCTTCAGACAACGCATTTAAGTTGACAGAGAGTCGAGCACAAAGGAAGACAGCTCATCTAAATTAGAATACAATTTTAAAAGTTAATTCAATTCGAAAATTACAGTGTAATATATTAAGAGTTAATTTCTATTAAATTTAAAGGAAATGGTTTAAAGATAATGAAAACCCAACATAATGTTTCTCACTAAGTCGAATTAAGATTTTTAATAAAAAGCATCAAGCAGTAGCAGGCAGTCACTATAACAAACATGTCCAAAACGTTTGTTATGTCACGTTTTTTCAACATTAGTCCATATTCTACTAACGTTGAAAAAAGAAATTCCAATTGCAGTGTTTTCATTAAGAAACAATTAAAATGAAAACGTTTGTTCATAGTTAAACACGCCGCGCCGTCCTCCTTCTACTGCTTCCTGTCATTTTCTTCGACTTTTCCATCAGTAGTGACATACAGCTGCTGATCATGTGACTCGTGTGACGTGACAGAAGCGTTTCCATTGCAGTTCTGTGAAATACACTAATTTTAATGGAGCTGAAAAACCACCTCATCCTAGCGCCAAAGCTTTTTAACAAAACACTGGAGTTTTTTCAAAATTGGCAACTTTTCATTAAGCAAATACATTTTTAATTCCAATTTTCACTATTTTTGGTCCTCAACAGGCCTTTGCTAAAGTCTTTAGCTGCTCACAGAACAGAGGAAATAAAGTGTCACACAGGCTGACTGCTCCTTTTCCCTTTTTGTAATCTGATGTGAAATTACCTCTGAGAACTGAGGATCTTCTGAGGATTCTTCATAGCTTCGGAAAAGATTTACAGCCTTCATGTAGGACTCCAGTAATTCAAGCTTTTTGTCAGTGAAATCTGGAAGGATGAATTAAAATACATTACAGAAAAAAACGGGACATTTCACACAAAATCCACATTTTTAGCTCAAATACATTTTGTTGTGCACGACTTGTAGTTTATGTTATAATATCGTTGCCGTCTTTTAATTAATTTTAGAATAAAATGTTTCTGCAGCGGTAGATAAATGGATTTCTGCTGTTAAGCTACAAAAATAGCTGAACAGATAAAGTGTAACACTCTGACCTGGAGGGGGCGGGGCATGAAGTGCCTCATTTGCATTTAAAGAGACGGTACTAAAACAAGTTGCTCTCAAACGCACTTCAGCAAGCAATGCAGTTCCAATTTAAATAAACCCCAAGTGAATGATTTAAATATGAAAAGGACAACATTAAAAGCCTGATATGTCCACTTTAATTGCTCCTCGTTTTACTCACTTGTCTTTTTAAAGTGCTTGAGTGTTACGTGGTCGACGGGGAAGAAGCTGACGGTGGCGTTGTATTCTGGACACATATTGGCGATGGTGGTCCGGTCAGGCGCCGACAACTGGGAGACACCTGGTCCAAAAAACTCCACAAACTTCCCAGAGATTCCCGCCTGCCGCAAGTGCTGAGAAAACAAAAGACCAGAGAGATAAACCCGAAGCTCAGAGCGTTGTTATCTGGAAGAATTAAAGCTTTTCTGGTTGAACGATCCTAAAAAGGAACCTTTGTGATGCCGAGGACGATGTCGATGGAGGTGGCCAGCGGGTTGATGGAGCCCACCAGTTTGCAGCCCATCACCTGAGGTAGGGTCAGCGACACCGGTTGGCCCAGCATCACTGCTTCAGACTCGATTCCTCCGACGCCTGAAGGAAATCGTGAAGCCAGTTACTAATGATGCGGTCTAAACAAAAAGCTGAGAAGCGTTGGTGAGAAGAGGCCGTACCCCATCCCAGGATTCCCAGGCCGTTGATCATGGTGGTGTGGGAGTCGGTGCCCACCACGCTGTCGGGATAGATCAGTCCGTCGCTGACCTGCACCACCCTGGACAGATACTCCAGGTTCACCTGGTGGACGGCGCCGACGTCCGGAGGAACCACGTTCACATTTTTAAAAGCCTTCGAACACCACTGTCGGGCAGACGAGGAGAAACGTCGGTGCTCAACGAAGAGTCTTGTCCAAATGAACATTCATTTTATCTTCTCTACGGGAAAATCCAAACACAAGCGATGTTTTGATACCTTAAAAAAATGAAGCCTCTCTTTGTTTCGCTGCAGTTCCATTTCCTGGTTCTTCAAAGCCGTTTCCACTCTGCAGAAAAGATTAAGTAAAATCCACAATGAGCTCCAAAACGGAAAACACTGAGAAAAACAATAACATCTACATCACCTTGCCAGTATGCTTAACATGTGCACGACCTTTGAACTTTCCCACATCAAAATGAATAACAGGAATCCTCTCTAATGCCTAATTTAGGATAATCTTGTTCTCATATTTTCACTGTTGCTGCAATTCTGCAAGTATTTTAGTGGGTGGTGTGTTTAGGGTTATGAACAAGTGTCTGTTTTCTGACACACACACACACGCGCACGCACACACACGCACGCACGCACACACACACACACACACACACACACAGTGTTTTGGATGTAGCCTCAACAGAGCAGAGCTGAGTTGTTCTTTCAGCAATTGGCCTTTTTTTGAGTCTGTATTCTCTACTTAACAATTATTTACTAAATTTGTTGATGACTATTTCAATAATCAATTAATCGCAATTAATCGAATGAATCATTTCAGCCCTAGTTCAAAGGTCACGAGTACTTCTGCAAGCTCTTTGAATCTAGTCCCATTGTTACACAGACTGAACCAGTCAAACCCTCTGACTGATGAAGACGTACTCAGAAACGGGCTGCAGGTGGAAGGGGCAGAGCAGGGGAGTGTTTTCGATCTGCTGGACAGAGGTAGGACGGCCCGACGAGGCGGGGGGGTCGCTGCAGGCGGCCTTGCTGCAGGAGCCCCGCTGGCCCCCGCAGTGGGAGCCGCCTCTGGACGGAGGCCGGGCCGCTGTGGACCGAGGAGGAGGAGGCTGGCTCTGGTTGGAGCTGTCGCCTCCACCCGGGTTGGGAGCGTTCTGTATGGCGCTGGTATGACAAGGATCGACGTTTAAAAGGAAATAAAGACCGACGTAAGCAAACAAAGGTGGGATTTCTTTTCAGTTATTCAACAAACCATTTGCTGTAATCGATTTGTAGCGAGTGGTCTACGATGAGGTCCGTGGGGCATTTCGGGTTGACTAGGTCGGGGTCGACGCCGTGTTTGGCCACAGCGTCTCTCATAGCTGCCAGGTCCACCATAGCAGGAATACCACTGATACAGAACAACAACAACAAAGAAAAAGTTTTTTGTTTTTTTTTTTGTTCCCAACAATCGCTTTCTTCACAGCTGAGGAATTAAAAAGTGAGTAAACTCACGTGAAGTCCTGCAGAAGGACTCGAGCCGGGGAGAACGGCACCGCTGCCTTTTCCTGCTGCTGCTGCCAGTCCAAGATGTTCTGCACATCCTCCTCTTTCGTGTAGAAACCGTCACAGTTGCGAATCGCCGCCTCCAGCAAGATCCGGATGGACAGCGGCAGTTTGTCTGAGTGTCACAAAATAAAGAGTTGACTCACCAGGGGCTACGGCCGACGTTACGACCGATACGGCGCGGCGGTGAACTCACCGTATCTCGGGTCGCCTAATTTACGTGGGTTGTAGAACTTGATACCATCTGGTAACGTGTCGATCAGATGGGCGTACGGGTGCTCTGAGGAGGACAAGTTAATGCTCAGACCAAAAAGAACATTTAATGTCTTCTAGTCATTAAAAAATATCACTGAAACTCTTTTAAATTCTTTTTTTAAACAAAGAATCATATGACAGCAGTAACAGTGTTCCTGCAGGTTTCACCAACTCAAATTTAGGGCATTTTAAGACCATTATGAATAAAATTTAAGGCCTGTATAGAAATGTATAAAAGAAAGATTCTTCAGAGTTATTGCAGATGGTTGTGATGTCATGTTGCAAAGACGAACGTCGCCCAGTCAACTGGTGATAAATTTACACTTACAAACAAAAGACACAAGCTAGCTATTAGCAGCTTGTTACCTCATAGGTCACAGTGTATGAAGATGGCTCCACGTGACTCAAACTTCTGCCTGACAGAAAAGTCCCGTGAAAAAAATACTGCATAGAATATATAGGAATAAATAGTTCTGCCACGACAAAATTTGAGACCTGTGATTAATTTGTTTGAGGCCATCTTTGATTAATTTAAAGGGGCAGTAATATGTTAACCAGACACCTACTACCATTTTATGGCATAGTCAAGAAACAAAGTTACCTTCAGTTGTTATAAAAAAAAATGCTATATTTATACCAACTGTGACTTAAAAGGAATTTTATTCAGGGCTTTCCCTAGTGTATTATAAGCCTGGCGGGCCACCAGGCTTTACTTGCTCCCCCACGAGGCTAAGTGTCATTTGTTTATTTTAAATTAGTTTTTTTTATACACCAAAAACATTGACAGTAAAGACAGGATAAGATGGTTTAAAGTTGACTTGTTGGACTGCCGTCACCTGCTCATGCACCTCTGAATTTTTGTAACTTCATTTTTTAACACAAAACATGGTGTGCCACTGGTGGACTGTCCCAAGGCCTCCAACACCAGGCTTAGCAGGTTTTCTGGGGGAAACCCTGTTATTAATTTATGTAACGCCTTGAAATTGGACCCCTGTATCTTTAAAACTCCTGCTCTTTCTGAAACTCTGCCTTCAGGAAGTCAACATAACATAGCTCCTCTATTAAACCTTCAACAACATTTTTACCAGTGTTACACTGAGAAGAAGCTCCTATAATGAGCTCAGGTGTGCTAATTGCTGCTGGCTAGTCTGAAGGAGCTGAGTGGGGGAGTTGCTGCTCTGGCTGCTCTGTGAGGCGGAAACTCGGGAACTGCAGCTCAGAGGTGGAGCTGCGACTCGAAGGGAAAGCGAAATCCCTCCAGGCTGTTTGCACAACTGAATGGTTGCCATGGAGATTAAAAGATTTCTCAAATATGAATGAAAGAATCAAAGCAACGCTCCAGGTATGTTTTTGATGGTGACATCATGCAACATTATAACTTGATGCAAAGCTAATACTGCCCCTTTAAGACCAACCGTCTAAAGCATTCAGAGCATCAAACTGTAAGTTCATCTCTCATCTTCCTCAACTTTACCACATCTATTGTCAGATCACACAATACACGGATGAGACCTTTCGTCAAGAAGCAACACAGCAACAACACTGTCTGCTTTGTGCCGTTTAAGATTTTAAAAGCTTACTGACTCAAACACAGAAGCACGTACGGAGGTTTTCATGTTATTGTTCAGAAATGTAAACAGACGGGAGCCACATTTCTGCAAAGGAGATAATGAGCAGGAGGGACGAACACACTGGGGGGATTCCTTATCTCTGCAGCATTTCCTGAAAACAGACTCAACAATATGGTGGCGTTGCAGCATGACGTATTGACAAAGGTAAAGGCTGGTTTACTGTATCAAGTTAAGCAGAGGTTTTAAGGAGTTGGTTATGACGGAGTTGCATTACTGCAAAAAATAAATTGTACGAAACGAGAAGAATTAAGTCATAATAATACCAGAAAAAAAGGTGTTATGAGAAAAAAAGTATATTATTCAGAATAAAGCCATAATATCAGTGGATTCAAGTATTAATGTTATGACAACTCCCATGCAAACAAAATGGAGAATGTTTAAATTTCTGTTGAGCTATATGTCATATTTTAAGACGTCAGCCTCAAATTATTGTCAGTAGCAGAACTTTAAAACATGTTAACATTCTGACTTCATTCGCATAACACTATGACTTTACTCTAGTAATATTATGACTTAATTCTTATATTTTTAAAAAAAGTACAAAAAAGTTTTAGTCCGGCCCTATTGATGTGTCATAAAAACCACAGTTGGAGAGCAATGTCAGTCGAGCAGCTGACTGCTGGCTACCGGAGCAGATGCCACCACTAATCATACATGGTATGGATTACATTATTAGGTGTGCAATAATCAATACAGAACAAGTTTAGCAGACATAGTAATATTTGTTGCTTTTGTTAGATCATGTTTTAAACTACAAACAGTTTACTCAAAATTACTGTATCTAACTTTAAAAATCTCATACGTAAGATTAGAAAAGAGATGTAAAAACAAAAAAGCTTAATTTCCCCCGTTAAATGAAACATGATTACTGTTAGAATAGAAGAAAATACTTCTTCTATTCTGTTAATTAAAAGAGACCCTACCGTCACCTGAGAAAATTATTATTCTCAACAATAGTTCATAAACAATCTTCATCTTTTTATGTTTAGTTTCTCTCTATGCGACAGCCTGATTTAACATTAAAATTTCCTGTCACACATACAGTATTGTGGATTTTTACAAAATACTGCCTTGCAGGTATGTTCACCGGCTATAAAACGACTCTATGCAAAAAGAGGTCGTCACAGATAAAACCAATTGATGGATACTGGCTACAGAGCAGCAACAAGAAAAAGAATAAACACAGTAGAACCAGATTAGTCTCACGCTTCAGTAGATGCAAGAGTGAAAAGGCAAAACAAAGTAAAATAGTTTCCTACTCAGTTTCCATGACAAAATCACATACTTTTCAGACTAAATTTGATTTAATATTGAGGTATTTTAACAAGACTTAACTATATTTGTATGGCAGATATTTCTACAATGGTAAAGAATTGAAAACAAATCATTCATATTCCTGTCAGTAAGAGGAGATGGTTGGATAATATTTAGACAGTTGTATATGAGGTAAAGTTTGGAACTTCAGATCTTCAGAAAATATATAAATCAAATTTCCTATTTGTTTCCTTTGTAGGAACCCTGAATGCCACACAGTGAAGCCAGGTATGGACTCTACATATTTACCACATAGAAACAATATAAATATTCTGCATATAACCATTCACTGTTGAATCTTATGTGTTATTACCAACATAGATATAAATACAGATGCTACGGTAATAGAGTAAAAACAAAAATTGTATAACCGTATCTAGGTAGCAGCACCACAATATGTATACAGGTGTGTAATTATGTATTAGTTTGCGCGTTAATAGTGTTATAATAGGTAATACTGTAAAGCAGTAAAATTAAGAATTGAGTAATAATGTATATGAGATACAAACATTGATAAAGCAGGGACTTTTTTTTACATAAACCTTTTGCTTGTTGTTAAATATATTAAAATTTTGAGTTTTTCACTGGCTCTGGTTTGAAAGGCCGATTTTTTCCCCCAGCAAATATTATAACACTAAACCCAGTCTCTTCATAAATTATGTAATGACTGTAAACGGCCAAGGTAAAAGTGTTGTGTCCCAGGTTTTCATTAGAACATCTTAGCATGTTTTCATAATGACAGGGTGAGGAAGAAAGGTGCAGAGCTAGCCTAGGTGCGAGCTGCTAACATAGCCTCTTATCGTAAAGCACACTTGCGCAGAGCACTTATCGAACTACCGGCTTAACCTCTTCTAGAGATAACAAGAACCAGCTTAGTTATAAAACAAAACACAAGCAGAAGACATTTAGGTAAAAGTCGTGGCAAAGGCATCAAGAAAGACACCAACGGGTTTCGCCTTTAGCATTTTCCTTTTTACCATACTAGCTGTCATATCTGTGTTATCGCGTTAGCTACGTGCTAGCTTCTCTGTCGGGGCCATTTATATAACGTTCACGTGAAACAGGCCGAAGTTCTCCTACGAGCGAAGAGTCCGTTTCAGAACGGTTTTTTTCGGTTAGTTTACGCGCTGTGGCCACTCATAGTTGTCCGTAGAAGGTTCGTAAAAGACTCGTTTTACCTTTAATTGTCGCATTGAGCGCCATGATGACTCCTGAAATCAACAAGGGCCCCTTCTCACACTGCACAACCAACGCAGGGCTGACCAATTACAAAATAGCAAACAGTAATGTAACCAATCAGAGTACAGAGCTCCCCGGTCACGCCCAACCAGAAATTTGTAGTAGAATAAACATAAATTTTTTTTAGAAACTATCTGGATATAATAAAACCCATGTTTTTCAGAAATACAACAGGATTTGTTAAAGGTGAGAGTTGAGATACTATCTTATTATAATTATTATTATTAGGTAATAATGCCAAAATACTATCTCACAATAAGATTACATTCTCCTCAGTCATAATAATAAGAAATAGTCTCTGTCACTAATTAGCTTTCACATTATCATGATATGGATAACTATAAAAGCAAAGTCAAAATTTTGAAAGGGCGTCTCGTAGTATTTGCATAGTATCTGATAATAATGAGATAGTGTGTTATTATTATGTATTTATATAATTATAATTTAGCTATATCATAATTATTAAGTATAAAATTAGGATAAATTATAACTACAAGGTTCATAAGTGAAAAATATTGCTAAATAATTACGGACAACTAAGCCAAGCCACAAATATGAGATTCAAATCCTTTCGCATCAGTGTCACAAATGGCTTAAGACGATCATAAATAGCACTGTGACTTTAAAAAAGTGTTGCCATGTGACGTCAACGGTGTTGCTTTCAATGCACTTCGGACTGTTGGTTCGAGGAACGTTCGTGTAACTGACGAAAGAAATAGTATTTATTATTATTATTCAACAAATTTTACATGTATGTATAAACCTTTATCTATGTTTTTGCTTATTCATATCTTATTACCTATTATTTTTCTTTGGTCAAAATCTGTAATGTTATTTCGTGACACCCTTGTAATGTATTTTATTAGAATTTCTACCCGATCATGAATGCATCATCTTCCTTCAATTGTACAAACAACTGGCAAAGTAAATATTTCAGTCCTATAAATCGGAGCAGAATGCTTTTCAAACCTGTTTTTTTAATTAACTTTAAAGTAGAGAACAATTTGAAGATGTCTTGATAAAGTTTAGACCCTTGACCTTTTACCTTTGACTGTGTTTGTTAAGAGCAGTAATGGACGGAAGACATGACCCTCCATTATGTTGCAGCAGCGGAGGCCGTACGAGTGTAAATAAACAACTTCGATATCCAAACGACAGTGGCCGAGGACGGTGAGCTTAATGACTACTCGGGTACGTTCAGTCGGTGTGTTTAGGTGACATTAATTTGCGTTTCTTCGATAGGAAAGCCCCATGTCAGATTGTTGTTGCTAAAGCAGCTAGAGTATTGTACACGCTGTGACTTGCACGTGTTTCCTCTTCCAACAAAACATCACTAAGTTATTGACTAACTGATCAAACGTTTAAAGGCTAGTTGTTCATCTCGTGTTGGATATTATTTTACTCCTAATTTGTCAGCAGCGGAATATGTGCTTTTAAACTTCCCCTCTTGTGGTCTCTGTTTCCCTTACGGACCTAACTGACTAACAAGTATGTTTCACAAGCCATGTCAGTTCCGGGTTTATAAACCCTGTGGTAATACCGATTTACTTCTCTTGCCCATTGTGTGAAGTGTTGCAGGTATTAAATGAGCGAAATTAACATCTTAACTGTCTGGCTGTTACAAATCCTCAGAGGAATGTGTGTTTTTGAAGTGCCTTGCAAAAGTACTCACACTCATAACTTAACATTTGGTCATGTTAAAACCACACATTTAAAAGTGTCTATCATAATTTTTTCAGTGATAGGTCAACACAAGCAGAGAAATGTTTTCACCATGTTTTCACCAACGATGAGCAGAAAATGAAATGAATAAATAATTAGTCCTGGTTTGTCTGGTCTTCAGATTGGTCTGGTGTTCTACTGTTGTCTTCCATCATTCACTTAATGCTTCCGTCTGATGCAGGTATAATGGAAGCAGCAGCATTTAGGACCGCAGCGCTTTGGCTTTAGGGCCTGACCGGCACCATGCAGCAGAAAGGTGCCATCCAGATTATAGAATGGGAGGACCTGGACAAGAGGAAATTCTACTCACTGGGTGTGTTTATGACGTTGACCACCCGGGTCACGGTCTACCCAGCCAGCCTAATCCGGACCCGGCTGCAGGTGCAGAAAGGGAAGGCCGTGTACTTGGGCACCTTTGACGCCTTCTGCAAGATCCTGCGAATGGAGGGCGTGAGGGGCCTCTACCGAGGCTTCATGATCAACACCTTCACTCTGGTGTCCGGACAGGCATACATCACCACCTATGAACTGGTGCGCAAGTACGTGTCCCACTACTCTCCCAGCAACACAGTCAAGTCCGTAGTGGCGGGAGGGGCAGCGTCACTGGTGGCTCAGACCATCACCGTGCCCATTGACGTGGTGTCCCAGCACCTGATGATGCAAGGACAGGGGGAACATCACTCCCGCTTCAAGGTGAAGCCAAAAATGATGCTCACCACATCTAAACGCAAACCTACTTTCGGACAATCGCGGGAAATAACGGTGCAGATATTTGCAGCCGATGGTTTCAGGGGATTTTATAGGGGTTATGTGGCATCGCTGCTCACGTACATCCCCAACAGTGCCCTCTGGTGGCCTTTTTATCACTTTTATACAGGTAAATCAACACCGTATTTCTTTTGTTTTGTCAGCATGTCTTTTTGTACGACTTGGCCTTATGATGTATAATGTCGTTTGCATTTTTAGAAAAATTATCTTTAATGGCACCAAGTGGATGTCCCCATCTGATTCTGCAGGCAGTGGCAGGACCAATGGCAGCGGCAACTGCTTCCACCATCACAAACCCTATGGATGTTGTTCGTGCAAGAGTTCAGGTAAGAAAAGCTGCAGCCTTTTGAAGGACCTTTAGTTTGATGATCTCCTAGCTGTTGGAGTGAGGCTGAACACAAACATGAGCTGTCTGAGGCCTTCAGAAAGAAGATTGTAGCAGTTTATGTGCCTGGTAGGGTCACAGACGTGTTTGTTATGAGATATCCCAGTGTAGGATGTTCAAAACAACTGGTAAGGTGCAAACGACTGCCCGGTCGAAGTTCACCCTTGGAGTAGACCGGAAGATCCTTAAAGAGGTACCCCCCGCCCCCCCCAAAAAAAACCCTCTACCATAGGATATACCATAAATTCTGCCACATGTCAGAAAGTGCTTCAAGACATTTGAGACTGGCTAGCTCAATTACAAATAAATTAACCATCTCTGGGGGGTTTTCTGCTTGCTTCATAATGGAGAGTGAACATCAAAAATCAAAATCATTTAAAATCAAATTAGATTTTATTTGTATAGCACATGTCAGCAGCAAGGTATTTCAAATTGCTTTACATCATGACATTTGCATGTCATTGAATGAAATCAGTGGTAGAACCCACAGGAAATTAGGCAAGCAACAGGGTACACTCTGGACTGGTCACGAGTCTGCTGCAAAGCAACACAGAGACAAACAACTATGCACACACGCATACACGTACACACACACTTAAGGATACTTCGGAGAGACCACAACATGACCTAAAATTAATGTTTTTGAACTGTGGGACGGAGCACCCAAAGCCTCGACCAACTGTGCCACTGTTCGCCTCATAACCAGTAGAGAGAGGAACTATCTCCACAATCCTTCAAGGATAAGTGAGTATAGACAGTGGGTCGATGAAGGTGCATAAACCCAAAACAACAATCAAAACATGACTGAGAACGTCATACAGCAACCTTCATTGGAAAGCACAGTGGTAAGAAGTTTGTAGTATGTGGTCATTGGTCACAAACCTTCAAGGACTTTTGATCTCTACTGCTGTACAGAGAGCCTTGCCATGGGAAACATAACATTCAGGACAGAGACGGGTTCTGTCTCACAAGGATGAACATGTTTAATGTTAAATCTTCATATTAACCTCAGAACCAAAGTAAAAGACATTGTAAAGTTGCAAACTGAAGTCTGTGAAAGTTGTAATCCACAGAGAAACAATTCATTCACTGATATGGGCTAAAAGGCCATTCAGTAAGGAGGAAACCATGAGTCCAAAAGTAACATAAAACAACAGTTTAAAGTATCTAATCACACTCGTGGACAATGAGCCTAAGGTTTGGGAGCATTGTGTCTTACAATACGCAGATGGTCTATTTATAGTTTAAGCTGAATATAACAATATACAAAAGAAATCATTTAATTTTCCACACTCAAAATGTAACAAACTGTTGAGTTTATTTATACAAAGTTGTTTATTTCCCCTGGAAACGTAAAGTTTAAACCATTTATCAGCTCGCCTCAGCTGTCAGCGCTGATTCAGGCTAACAATGCATAATCATCATCATCCTTCTCTAAGGTGGAGGGCCGAACATCCGTCATAGAGACATTTAAGCAGCTGCTGGCGGAGGAGGGCATCTGGGTGATGACCAAAGGGCTGTCGGCCCGCATCATTTCCTCCATGCCCACGTCGGTGCTCATCGTGGTTGGTTACGAGACGCTGAAGAGGCTGAGCCTGCGCGCCGAGCTGATTGAGACCAGACACTGGTGAAAGACGACAAGGCGTAGGCAGGGTGGGGGACCAGGACAGCCTTTCATCATTCTCCAGTTGCACAGAGGCAGTGACCCAGATCTGTCTGATGCACTTTAGATCGGTGCGGCTTTAAACGCAGGACTAAAGAGAATTCATCATTAGACGCAACCGTTAGCAACTGGAAGGTTGATGAAACAACCTTATTGTTCTCGCTGTCCTGTGAATTGCTGTATTGTTTGTGAATGATGCACATTGAAATGCGTAACAGGTACTTGTTCCTCATTTGTGTTGCTGTAGATAAAATTAAGCTTGGTGATGGACAAAAAGAACAGATTGGAAAAATTCAAGTTTTAATCTTGATTATGGATTTTCAGAGTTTGGTAGCTCCCATCTACTTTATTACTATTATTTCTGTAAATGTTTTACTGGTCTTGTGGGGTTTACCCACATTAACTGATACTTTTGGTTGCCTTATCATTTATAGTTCTATAAGTATGAGCTACCTTTTTATTATAGCCGTAGTTCATTCAGCCTTGGTCATCTAACTTTGGCGTTGGGTCTCAACATGACGTCAAAGTCGACACGATCTAATAGCGAGGTTAGCTAGCAACTCTTGGCAGACAACACCATGGCAGTGGAGCATCCTCAAGTCCATCCAGACAATTATAGATTTTAAATAATCATGGTCACACTTCCTTCCTCACTTTATTTTCCTTGGCCCAAACTAAATGTACACACTGTATCTTTATGTTCTAAAGATCTATTTTGTCTCTGGCATAAGCTTGGTGAAGTTAAATATTTTGAGTTATTTCATCTGGTTTTTTTTGTTTTTGTTTTTTGTTTTGGTTTTTACCCTCATTTGGAACTCTAGCACCCCCTAGGGTATCTGCACAGCCAACACTTTGAAAAGCCCTAATCAAGAGAGGTTGCATTATGTCAACTGAAACTGTAATAGAACAGCTTTGTGTTGTGCAAAAACCAATTTTGCCTTTATCTTGTTGTACTCTACTGTACAAACAACATTTTAATGTCTGCAGATCTTTCCCCTGACTGAGTTGTTACGGGGGGTTTGGTTCTCTGGTCCGCATGTGTTTTGTGGACTTTAAGGTATTTTCCAAGGGCTGTCCAGTCCACAGACAGAAAGGTATCCGGTTTGAGAACCTCTGGTCTCATCTTTGCTTTTGGAGATGATGTGTTTCTGTTGGCATCCTCAGCTCCTGCAAGTCAAAAGCCATGGTAACCACCTGAGAGAAAGGTGGAGTCCTCGTCTCAGATCGACGGTCAGTATCTGTCTATCGAGGGGCCTTGTCTGCAGAATACTTGGTACTACTCTTTTTATAAAAAAAAATATAATCTGTTACATGATTAACGTGTAATTCTGTAGCTCGATACCTTTTAGGATGTTGATTATATTGTACATCACTGCCTTTAATGTGTTCACTTAAATGAAGAGTAAACCACATTGATTTGAGCTCGATTGTATCACTTCAGTGGTAAGCAGGGTCCTCAAATTGATTCCAAACATTTATAAACACTTAAAGTGTGGAAGTGAACACTTTATTATTTTTTTATATGTAAAATATCTCCTGATGAGAAATTTGATGATTTTAAGAGGACTGTGACTCAAACCATGCTACCATAAAACAAAGAGGACACACACCCTGATTTACTAACCTGCCTTCATAGTTGACATTATGGTGTATTCAGATTTACTGCCATTCCACGGCAGACATTTTGTGTATTTTTTTTTTAAAGTAATGTTTGTGGACACCTCTGTCCAGGTCAAGTACAGTGTTTCTGTGAATAAGAGTCTCTTAGTCTGTGACACATTAAGTGAATGTGTAAATGTTATGTTACATCAACTTGTACAGAGTTGCAATTGAATAAAAAAAAAAGATTTTTTTTAAACGTAATAAATCAGGGGCTGCAGTACATGTGATAGTCCATCAGAGGGAGCATTTTATGCTTGAGATCAAGCTGCTCTAATCATGCATCTTAAATTAGAATATCAAACTTTTTATTTATTTTAGTGGTTTGATTCAAAAAGGTTAAACTTATTGATGGATTAAACATGAACTGATTTCATTTAATTTTGATTATGATCAAAATTATATTTCTCAGAAAATGAGAACATTTTAAAACTGCCATTTTAAAACCAACTATCTTACTTGACACTTGTCCAGCAGACATCGCTGACAAAGGATATTAATGGAAAGTTGAGTGGAAGAAAAAACTGAAAACAATGTGCACAAAAGGGATGCACACAGCCTTAAGACGATTGTGACACAATCGCCTTTTAAGAGTTTGTCAAGTTGGAAACCCTTAACTAAGTAAAAACAGCATTTTTTTACAACTGTGTTGTTTGATATTTTAGGCCCAAACCTGTTCACACCCAGAAAATAATAAAAGCAAAAAGTTTAACAGTCTTTTTGCTACAGTATAAAACCGATTCATCTGCAGTTCTGAAACTGTTGATTTGTGAAAAGTAATATTTCAAAGTGTAGTTCACTTTTCAGGGTTCACCTTTGCATTAGTTATTTCTGACTTCACATTTCAGGCCATGTAGATAGCTGTCTGTAAATAAATCTCTAATAGGTTCAACTAACAACAATACAACAGAAACAAATTACTAAAAACAAGTCATTTATTTGGCCCAATTTAGCCAGTGCATAAACAATAACACATTTACTACCCCAAACCTCCCCTCTAAGTATCAATGGGAACCTTTTCCTCCTGCTGCTGCTGCTCTTCATCACAACGGGCAGTCGTAGATGTGGATGGCGCGGTCGTCGCCGGCAGAGACGATCTTTGAGCCTTTGCTGTTGTACTTCACGCACCACACCTTGGGACGACAGAGATGTTGCAATAAAAAAGCTCCATGAACGGAAGAACAGATCAAACTCTCCAAATGTCTCTGCAGCCTCAGTTCTAGTGAACGCTGGCAGGAATTTTGTGAGACAAACCAACAAAAAAAATAGATTCGCAAATAGATTGAAGTTTGGGCTTTGACTGAGCCGTTTTAATTGATTCACATGCTTCAATCTAAACCATCGCTGGTCTGGCTGTAGATGGGAAGATGAAGCGCCGCACTGGTCTCTCGACAGAAATGCCAAACACTCCCATGTTTCATGGTGGAAATTTTATGCTTTGGTTCAAGTGCAGCGAAAGGGTCTAGTCCACATTTAGACGATTAATTACAATTTTTTTTTTTTTTTTTTACACAATTTTGGCCTCTAGTGTGGCTCAAAACTAGCTTAGGCTAAATCTGGTGCAAAGTAACTTTTATGAGTGTTTTCCTAATAAACAAATGAAAGACAATTATTGATTAAAATTTCTGACCAGATTGGAGTTTTGAGAAAACTATTTGTGTTTGCTTGCATACATGGGAAAACAGAGATTTTGGAAAGTAGTTCAACCTCTAAAATTAATCTCCTGATGCCATGTGTAATTCCTAACAGGAAGTCATGGTTATTTTTAAGCGATCTGATTGGTTGACATGGATTTCAGCTTTGCGCCTATATAATTTAAAGCAACGCTCAGGGGTATTTTTGTGGAAGTTCATGTGGATAAAACTTGAACCAACTTTCTTAAACTGATCCCGTGTGTTTTCTTAAACGATGTGACGGAGATATTTGCTGTTATAAAGATCCGGCTACGTGGGCACAAGGACTTAGTTTACTGCCATGTTTAGCCTGCAGGCCAAAAAGACAGATTTTGGACTCACCTGAGCAGACGACTTAGTTCCACATCTTCTATGGAATAGTGTAAATTAAAACTTCTTATGGTTTTATTGCAAAAAGCAAAAATTGAGATCTTCCCAGAAAAGGTGATTAGTAGCGCAGGATTTTACTGCTAGGTATTAATATTTATCCTCTACCGTTGGTTGGTCGGTCACAGAAAATTCCAAAGATCGGACAAATTTTCATAAATATCAAAAAACTAGAAGAGTCAGGTTCCTCACCTGGTCTTGATGGTCGAAGAAAGTGTTGATGCAAGCTCTGGTGCTGGCGTCCCAAACCTTCACGCTCTTGTCAGACGAGCTGAGGGGAGCAGAAGGAAGAAGGGTTTACGTTTTGACGGTGGAATGGATTCACACCGACATGAAGCATGGGAAACTAGAGGAGAAAACACGTCACATCGTATCACAACAACAACGTATTGAAGTGTGGAAGAGCTGCTTTTAGTGTTCCACCTGGAGACAAAGTGGGTGTGATCCGGAGAGAACGCCACATTAAGAACCCAGGAGCCATGGCCGCTCAGCGTGCCAGCAAGGTTGGCGTGTTGTCTGAGGAACAGATACAGCGCCGCTTTAATCTGCTACTTTGTCCACAATTTGTCCATGTTAAGTTTCATTATTAGGTTTTTCTGAAGCTAAATCACTAAATTACTTTTGATCAAAGCGACGATGCATAGTAAGTGCTACTTACACATCGTATATTTTGATATATCCGTCGTCGGAGGCAGTGACCAGCAGCTGGGAGTCTGGGGAGAAGGTGAGGGATCTGATGGGCATGGCATGACCTGCAGACACGAAAACACACCGAATATCAAACTCCTCGTCTGGACAGCACCAAGTCTAAATGTAGTCAGGATTCCTGAACACTTATTAGTTCACAATTTTACTCTTTTCCAGACAAATTTCAAGAGTTCAGCAGGGTTTGTTTTATTGTCTTTTGGATATTTGACACAAAAAGTCAGCTTTAACTCTTAAGTGGCACAGCGCCATGTTTCAGCTTATATTAACTTTATTATCTGTAAATTTTGTGATTGTCAAATGAGGATTAGAGTAATATTTAAAAGATGGAAGACAAGAAAAAAAACATCTGGAAAAAATTCAAGCATATTTCCACACTTGTCCAGAAAAGAAAACTGCTTAAATAAAGTTCCAGCCTTTTCCAGACTATCTGCATGGATCTCTGTTGTTTTTACTCAACTTTTAAAGTTTAAAGTAAATACAAGATGCTCACTATTGATGATTTATGCCACATATATCTAGAGTAATCCGACAATGTATATGCAGAATAAATATATGTACGGACAGAGAGACTCAAACCTTCAAACAACAAATGCTACACAGATTGTTTTTTCTTGTCAAATGTCCAGAGTTTTCTAAACTCACATTTCCAGATTTCCCAGTCGTTTTCAGGCCATCTTAAGGTGGACACGTCACAAAGCATTAACAGAAAAGTGAAACATTATGGCAAAACCTGAGAATCTGGGAAACTAGAGCAGAAACACTTAGCAGTTTAATTTATAATCTATATTAAACTGCTAAATGTTTTATTTTCAGAATTATATTTCAATAAAATTGAAATTAAAACCTTAAAGGAAATAACGTGAGCTTTTTCCTGTCTCTACTAGACGACCTGCTTAATCCTAATGCTGGAAAATTAAAACCCAAACACACTGATAAAAGGTCTAAATCATCACTAAAAACCATCTAAAATACTCGATTTGTCAGGCTTTTAATCGAAGGGTTATTCCCGACAACAATTAGTCGTTTTTCTTCATATAAATCTGTAAATTAGCCGACCTTCGAGTGTGTGGAGTAGTTTCCCGGTGGCGATGTCGAAGATGTTGATGATCCCATCGATCGCGCCGCTGGCTAAATACTTTCCATCGGGGCTCTGAGGAGCAAGAAGGACATGTGAAATGGAGCCAAGATGGCCGCCACAGCGCTGTGAGGAAGTTTCAGATTACTCCTGTTTTTGCTTTTTATGTCACATGTAAATATTTCAGAGAATCAAACTCATTTTAAGCAGAGTAAAAATGAAAACCCCACATGTGAATATGCTATCTGAAGCATGTTAACATAAGCTTGAGGAAGATTTTAGTGATTTACTGAAATTTAGGTTTTTGAAGGTAAAATTTTTTTTGAAAAATCTGGATATTTTTTCCAACTATAGAAGTTTTTCTCTCATTAGAATGACTTTTTTCTCATAATTTTAGGACATTATCTTTCTGATAAAAATAGTATTTTCTGCTAACATTATGGAATTCTTAATTATTTATTCTACATTGTATAACTCATAGAAGGAACGGTTGAAATAAAATCCACTATTTGAAAATATTTTCTGTAACTTATTTTTTTCAAAAAGAAAACATGAAAAAAAAAGTTAAATCCGACAACATATGGTCCTTCCGGAAAGTTCTGGGTCCTGAGGTCTCCTCCCTGTGGGACGCCCCACAAAACTCCAGAGAAAGGCGGCTGATCAGATGCCTGAAACATCTCAAATGACGCATTTCTTTGTTGATAGAATTAGTCTGGCGAGTGAAAAAAAAGCAAAAACCAGGAACAAATACTTTCAAAGCGTTAAAACAAAATGCCGACTTACATGGAAAGGAGTCACAGTGGTAGTTAAAAACTCAGACTAGATCTGAAAAGAAAACAAGTGGCTGATTCTCACATAAGCTATACTGAGGATGAATTTTCCTCTGGTGTCCAGGGAATATTCCTTCTTGCCGCTTTCCACACCAAAGATATTCACTTTTCCAAGATGGCTGCCTGTGGCGATGTACTTAGAGTCTGGAGAAAAGGCGACTGACCATGCATCAACTATAAAAGTGACAGAAAATGGATAAGAGGATACGAAGCATTTACCTCTGGAAAACAAAATCTGCATTTGTGCATTGCATAAAAAAAACATCATGTTCTTAAATCACTGGGCAATCTCAGTCCAGGTGAGACACAAAAGCAAGGCGAGAATAAGCTCCTCCCACCTGGTCCGGCATCCATGGACTTGATCTGTTTCCCCGACTCCAGGTCCCACAGGCGGATATGTGCATCCAGGGAGCTGGAGGCAGCGATGGCTCCGTGGTGACTGATGTCCACAGAGACCACGCCCAGCTGGTGGCCCTCCAGGGTCCACTGCAGCTCCAGCTTCTCATCCGACCTGAAGTAAACGAGAGATACGCGTGCTACTTCCAGGCCTAATCAAAGCCTTGGATTTATCAGCTAGCTTTCACATGGATTCGATAATTATTTTATCGGAAAATTTGATACGATGTGAAATTTCAGCTTCATTTGAGGGTGTGACAAAGCTAATGTCCCTGAACCGGTTCCATTAACTCTGGAGTCCTAAACCATTAGCTGAGGTCTTTTTCAAGTGTAAGGAAGGCGGAAAAGAATAGAATGGAGAAATTACAGTAGAGGCTGAAAAGAAGGATGGAAGAAAGTCAAGCAGGAAGGACGGAAAGAAACAACAGACAAAAGAACGAAAGAAAAGCATCAGTGCCGAAAAAGATGAAGAAATTCACACCATTTCCAGACTTTGACCAAATCATCTAGTGAACCGGTGATGATGGTTTCCGAGCCATCCACTTCACTTTTGCCCCATGCTGCTGTCCAGATGGCATCGTCATGAGCTGAAGGGAAACAAGGGAGATAAAAAGAGAAATCCCAGCTCATATCAAGCTCCCTCAGCTCAAACAAACAAACTCAGATGCTGGCACTCCTTATTCAACCTCTCTGCCCACATGAGTAATACCAAATATCACCAGCATGCGCAACTGCAGCCTCTGTTAAATTATCTCACAGAGATAGATTAGGACTCTCATTTGAAACCATTAAATAATGTGAAACTCTAAAAGCAGCGGTGGTGTTCGTGATCTATGATACTCACCATGTTCTTGCTTGAACAGAATGCTGTACTGAAATTAAAGCATAAAAACAAAGTCAATCTCTGTCTAAATATCACCGCACCGAACAAGAACTTATATGAATTTATTCCTTACCTGGGTACTCATTGCGTTTGGTCCTGGAAGTATTTCACCCTGTATTCAAAATAATGCAGTTTTTTTTCTTTAGCTGCCATTTTTAAATGTACAGAGCTGTTTGCTGTCTTAGAATTGATTTTGAAAAGAGAATTTCTAAATAGCAACTTTGTTTGTTTGTTTGTTTTTTGCCGTTAACATATACAAAAGAAGCAAACGTAGTAGCTAACCCAGGCTAGTTCTCGCTAGCTCGCTGGTTTTGCAAACAAAATTGCGGCTAGCTGCTTCACGGCGGTGACGCTATCAGCACGCGCCGGATTGCAAGCGACATTGTAGGTAAATACAAAAGAAAATGGCGACGAAAAGCGCTCACTTACCTTCAAAACCCCAAATTTTATACTAGAAATTTGGTCCCAACTGATTTACATGTGAAACTGCATCATGACAACATTTGATGTAACTTCCGCAGCCGGACTTCCTTGGCTTTTGTTAATATTGTTTGAGAAACGTCAAATAGCCTCGCTATCGCCCCCACTGATGCGGCAAAGAGGAGTATTGCAGAAGAGGTGTTAGTCTTTGTTATCAGTTTCAAATGTTGTCATGTACAGTTGTACATGACAACATTTGAAACTGAACGCAATTACAACACAAAGTGAAAAGATAATAGAGAAAGAAGGGTTACATGTCAAGTGTTTAAAAAACAAAATAAAGGAATGAGTTTGGTCAACTCTTTTTCATCTTAAAACATGAACATATATACAGCTCTGGAAAAAATTAACAGACCACTACATTTAACCCCATTGAAAACCTCATGGTTATTCCATCAAATATCGATTTCTGAACTCTCCCAGAGTTTAAATATTAGTATTAT
>NW_015113063.1:409528-417891 GCF_001443285.1 Poecilia latipinna | reverse complement strand
GAGAGAGAGAGAGAGAGAGAGAGAGAGAGAGAGAAGCTGATGTGTCAAGCAGAAACTGTGTCCACCCCTCACTGGAGATATGAGACTAAGCAAATATGGAGTTAGTGTCCCCAAGGCAGCTTTATAAATGAATAGCAGCCAATGTTGTTGTCTCTTTGTTTCAGTCAAGCCCCCGAAAGCAAGACATGAAGTTCACAGCAGTGAGCCAGGCAGCGTTTGTAATGAAATGCAAAGCACTGCGATATTGTATCCAGACAACATAGAACTGAGGAAGCTACGTTCATGTACAGCAGACAATGTCTCTGTAGTCCAACACATTCAGGAAAGTTGTTTGCACAAGCTCTGTCCTCACACTGGGCTTCAGTCAGGATCTGAGTCAACATAAGAAGCTAAGGGCAGCTTCAAGCTTTACATGTGGCTCATCAGTACTTTTTCCCCTCATATGGTTAAATATATGCTTTAAGAGAACAAACTATTGAGATAATCATAAACTTGGCACAGGACAGAGACAAAGTAAAGAACAGAAACCCTGCTGGACCAAGTAAGTCTTCTGTGGAAGGAAGAAAATAGAGAACATGTAGTTACTAGCAGCAATAGCCCAGTCAAACATGGTTAAACACAGAAAACACCAGGAAAGGTGTACCAACTATGGGGAAATAGGAAAGAGAAGAAAAGGTTCACGGGGAACTCAATAGGAACATGGAAAAGATCACGATTAGGTGAATCAAAACCAACTGTGTTAGGTGATGGTGAAACGTTTTGGCACAGGATCGCCTTTCAGACAGATATTGACAGAGTTACTGACTCTGAAATGGAGCAGCCACATCTTCTGCCTGGAAAACATCGTGCTGCTTGACTCAATGATCGATGTAAACACTGGATAAATTCAACAGCAGACTGGATCTACCACAACAGGCAGAATCCATGATCCTAAGTTAGCTCTGAGACCAGGGGTAGCTACAGGGTACAAGAGGCGAGCATCCAAAATATACACATAACCACGCTGGAATGCTGTATAGGAAGATCAGAGGAGGGAGACACTTTCAAAAGTGGTGGATCCTGTGGGACATACACATCAACACTATCAGACAGGCTGTCCAATTGGACAATGTGGTGGACAAAGAAGTCAAAGTTGAGGAAAGTCAGAAGATTCTTAGGTCTATAAAAGCTTTAAGTGTTACATAATCCAACGTGACCATGATACTGGTTACTTCCAGGTGCAGCCCTGGTTTCAGGCTATTTTTTTCCTCCGACATTATAAATATATTTATTCGCAACTGCATGGAGGAAATAAGAAAAGAGAATCCATACAGGAACACAAAGCAACGTTTAAAAGTCGATTAGTAATCATGGTTTATCTTTCATCGTTTGCCTGCTATTCCATAGGCCACTAATTTAGTATGATTTTTTACTTTAATCCTATGGATACTTTTTTTTCTTTTTGTCGCTCTTTAGATAAATCAAATCTTTGCCATCAAAAACATTGGAGAACTGGCAAGCCAAATCCATACTGGCATACACACATAGCGACCATAAGGTTAGGACATTTTTCTTTCGGATGAAACTTCAAGATGAACCTAAAATGCACAATAATCTTCCCAGGTGAGCTCAATGTGACTTTCTGTTAATGTTTGGTTGCACTTTTCGGGCTGCTCGATGTTTCAGTGCAACATGTCTTTGATCCACGAATCGACCGATACGGTTTGCCGCTTCGGTCAGTACTGGTGACTCAAACAGCCCTCCTCGTCATGCTGTTCACATTTTGACAACTGATCAATGGTACCTTTGCCATCACAAGATTTCAAACAGGAAGTTCTCAGATGGAAGTGACATCAGAGCGTCATCAACAGTTTGCAGACGAGATCCAGAGAGACTGGAAGAGTCACGGAAACGCTGTGACTTTGTGAGAGACTCACAAAAAACTGTCCTGAATGAATAGGTGGAAGAACTACCTCATAACTGGTTAGCATGGTGGAGGATGTGTGATGCTGTGGGCTTGTTTCTCCTGTTCCACTGAATGGCATCATTAATCTTTTCAAATATCAGGAAATGTTTTGAAACACTGGTGCATTCAGTCTGTGAACTTAAAGTTCTTAAAGGAAGGTCAAGAGAAAGGTTTTTTTTTTTTGTTATTTGGTTGTTTTTTTTAAAAAAAAAGCTAAAATTTGTTCCTTAACACATTTACTTTCTAGAAGAATTCAGTCTTTTTCACGTCTAAGCAGGCACCTCGGTCTGGTTTTATACGGGACAAAGCTTTAAGGGGGAGGGACCTCCGCCGCCTCCCATTAAAGACAGCAGCTATAAAAGGGAAGAAGGAGAAGATTACTGCAGCGCTCTGAAGGAGCTGCCGAGAGAGCGCCCATCTCTGGGAATCAAAAAAATTAAATTAAATTAAATTAAATAAATAAATAAATAAGAGGCTCCACTGGGTGTAACGTGCAAGTGGGAGGCTGAGCTCAGAGCAGAGGAGCACAGTGAAGAAGAAGGAGGGTGAGAAAGAGTCAGAGAGAGAGAGAGAGAGAGAGAGAGAGAGAGCGACAGCAGAGCGTGGAACAGGTTCCTTCCTTCTGCAGCCCTCGTACGCAGCCTCAGCAGCCATGCCTAACTTTGCCGGCAACTGGAAGATGAAGAGCAGTGAGAATTTTGATGAACTTCTCAAAGCCCTGGGTGAGTGTCCTCCTGTCTCCTCCTGTCGTTGCCGCGTGTAGGTTTCGCTCCTGCATCACATCCAAAAAGAAGCAGAAAGCAGCCCCCTTTTTGTTTCTCCTCGTGCTTTGGGATTGCCACGACTCTCCCCCCCCCCCCCCCCACAACGTGATACTGTATCTGAGAAGCTCCCTGGGAAAAGCAGGCAGAGATGCTTCTGAGGGGGAAATCCCTCAGCCGTTCCAGGAGACAAGACTCACTGGATGCTTAATTCCAGCCTAGACAGACATCGTATTGTTACGTGAAGTGAGAAAAGGAGGAAAGGGGTGAGAGAGGGGGAGAGAAAATAACATTATTCATGTTAAGCATTTAAGTAGGGCATGCATTACTGCCAGGGGAGGTCCGTGGATCACTGTGTTGTTCTTCTGTCTCATGTCCTTTTTCATCCTTTGTCAACCTGCTCAGTCTTTCCAGATGATTGTGGTGGTTTAGATTTAGACCAGTTTAACTGGGTCACTCAATTGTGTTGCAGCGTTTCGTCACGCCGCCTGGGCTGCTGAGACGGACGGGGACGCGGCAAAAGGCTTGACGTCTTTTAGAATAATGTGGAAACCTTCAGGGAGATGGTCCCACTTTGCTCACGAGCTCAACGGGAGGGTGGCAGGTTACTTTTAAAGTCCTTCACATTGCCACAAGTTGAACTCATAACGTGTTTTTAGGAGGTGTGGGGGGTTTTATGTGGAAATATGGACACAAAGTACCTGCTAAATGCAGATAAATCCTAAAAGAAGACCTGTTAGTACCACAAAAGACCTGAGACTGGGCTGGAGGTCCAATGTCTTGCAGGATACCAATGATGGCCTATGGCATTACGATGGCATAGTTTAGGTTACGTGTTAAAACAGCCCAGTTAAAGTCCACATTTGAAAAATCAGTATTCAGAGACAATCAGCAATTGTGCAAAGATAAATCAACACAGTAAATGTCAGGGTTCAAAGGCGAAAAGCTGGTGCACCTGAAAAATGAATACAAAGAATACACACCTTTCAAAGTTCATGGGCTTTTTTTAAATTGAAAACTTTGTATGATTTTGCTTCCACTTCACAATTATGCTCTCATTACATAAAGTCTCAATTAAATACGTTGAAGTTTGTGGCTGTAATATGACAAAATGTTACAAGTGAACAAATGAGAACAATTTAGAAAGGCACAGCAGTTTGAATTTTGCATAAAATTGCCATGCTGAACAATAAAAAAAGATATTACCTGCAATACAACATGTGCATCATTTTCTTTGCCTGAGTAATTGAATCTTGTAGGCATTCTGCTTTGGTCACCTTTTTCCCCAACAGCCATACTTGAAATATCAATTTTAAGCAGCAAAGGTTAAATGAAAAACATTAAGTTTTCCTTCCTAATTTGTAGATCTCCTACACCCTTTCCTGAGTTTATTTTTTTTAATCTTTTGTTGACGTTGCCAAAGCATCAGCTCCACTGAAGTGATCTTTGGTTTTAAGGACAAAGCCTTAGCACCTCATCTAGCACATTAAGCACATCTGCTAGAGCAGATCAGCCGTTAGCGCTACGAGTACAGCTCGGTCAGAGCGAGAGACACAGAAAGAGAGAGAGAGAGAAAGACATCCCTGACGGTTATATCTAATGAGGATTCCAGCGCTGAGGGGCCGCCACTTTCCATCAACGTCTTTCTAATTACCTGTTGAGTCAAAAAGAAAAAGATAGCTACAGTGCCTTGTAATGACAAGATTTACTGTGACTGGGGATTTCATGAGATACATCGGTGGAGATCGGAAGGAGAATGAGACAAGGTTTTCAACATTTTCAGCAATTAAAAATCCGAAACATGTGGAATGTTTTTTGTTCGGCCGTCTTTATTCTGATGCTCCCGTATAAAATCTACTGCTGTCAGCTGGTTCAGAGGTCACCTAATTAGCAGAGTTCACCTGAGGGTAATTTAATTCAAATGTAAATTTTGCTTTGTACTCGGCGTAAGCCAGCGGTGTCAAACTCCAGTCCTAAAAAGCTGATGGAGAACATTAAATGGCAAACTGCATTGTGAAGGCAAAAGAAAACACCAGGCAACTCTGAGATGAAATTGTGGGAAGCTTGAGGCAAAGTTACGTTCTAAAACCATATCCTACACTTCAAAAATGTCACACAGAGTTCCTCTATCCATCTGTCCAACATGAAAACAGTATGGCACAACTGCAAACTTATCAAGCAATGGGCAACTACCTGGAATGACTGGGCAGGGCAAATGTTAATCTGAGAACCAACCAAGAGGCTTGTGGTAATTAAGGAGGAAGAAGTCCTGCATGTAGCCATCTGGGAGACACAGTAAGGAACTGAAGGAAGTTCACGTGTCAGATGAGGACAAATTAAAACTTTTTGACCTTTTTGAACTTTTTGCTACTCTAGCAGTTGTGTTGCAATCTGATGGTTTTAGGTTTAATTCCAGCCTCCTCCTGCCTCAAGGCAAAGCACTGAATTACCTACCAATCTCCGTGTATCTAATGCTTTGATTGGTCAGTATGACTGGAAAGGAGCATTTACATAAAAGCTCACACCAAACATCACTCTGAACAGACCATCTCCATTGTAAAACAGTTGTGCTACAATGCGCTAAGGGGATGCTTTTCTAGGGCAGTTCAAAATCCCTAAAGATACAGCAAGAGTTTCCATTGATAATGGAGGCAGAATCATGCTGTAGACATATTTGATTTCAGCAGGGAGTAGGTATCTGGTCAGAGTTGAAGGGAAGATGGATGGAGCTAAATGCGGTTCGAGAGCAGATACTCTGCGAGCCATCGTACGCGCAGATTGCAGAAAGCACAACGTCGACAGCAAAAAGATCAAAGTGTTTGGATTGGACATAAAAGTTGTGAAAGGTTTCTGTAGTAGTGGTCTAGATACTAAAGAGTTCAGCATTTTGCTGACTTTGCTCCTGGAAAGGGACAGAACAGGCTGCTTGGCTAACTGGTCCTCATGCATATTTTATGTTAGAAAACCACATGTTGAGGTCTCCTAGATTATGGGTGGGGTTGATTAACCCTAGTTCTAATTAACTCCCAATCTTGGGTGTTCGCCAAATGGAACCACTGTGGTATCATAAGAGCATGATTTGCCAAAAAATATTTAGTAAGAACTTTCAAAGAGAATTGATCATTTTATCCTGTCTGTAAAGTCTTTGGCTTTCTATAGAAAAAAAAATCCCCTGTTTGCTCTGTTGGTAGAGGATGGTAGAAAGAAATCAAAGAGTCAGGATTTGGCAGGACATAAAGCCAGATGGCCGTTACAGAGTCAAACCAAGCATGCCAAACACTTGTCACAGGCCATACAACCATCAGGCTAAAGGAGACACCTCGCGATAACCTGCTTTGACAAACATGAGAGTTTCTATCCCTTCTGTTTGGACCTTGGCGCTCTAATTCCTCAAATTTCTTCCCATTTCAATAAATAGCTGAGGTTTCTGTCAGAGCCACACAGAGTTCATTGTGATTTTACTCCAAAACAAGCACATTTCTGTCGCTCTCTGTAAAAAATATGTGTGGCTTGTTCGAGGCAGACAGACACACACACACACACACGCACACACACACACACACACACACACACACACACACACACACACACACACGCACGCACGCACGCCAATAAAGGGAGACATTCAGCCAGCAAGTCTCACTATGTCTGACTTTCTGAGCTGATGTGGGCTGGCATGAGAGACTTGAGCACTCTAAATCTGGGAGGGGGGCAGACTGGAAGATTATCTGCCGAAAATGGGAGCACAAATAAGAGACATCATGCATACTTGGGTTCTTTTTGGGTTTCCTCTCTCTCTGCTTCACTGTCAGTGGTTTTTGTTCTGTTGGTTCCAGAAATTACATCTTTTTCTTAGAAATTAGAATTTTATTTATGTGGCCTTAAGCTATCTGGCTCTGACTGAGATCAACAAGCAGCACTGCAAACCCAGTGACCCTAATGCTTCTGAAACAGTGCATGCAGTGTCTCACGCTGTGTTGGCGAAACGCAACGCGCCCCATCTGCGTTAACCTAGTCTGGGTCGTGTCTGTTCAGGTGTGAATGCCATGTTGAGGAAGGTAGCTGTGGCGGCGGCCTCGACCCCTCAAGTGGAGATCCGCCAGGACGGCGAGCAGTTTTACATCAAGACATCCACCAGCGTGCGCACCACCGAGATCAACTTCCGTATCGGCGAAGAGTTCAACGAGGAGACTGTGGATGGCCGCAAGGTCAAGGTAGGACGACGCAACCTGTTCTCTTTAGGACTAAGAATTTGAAATGTGGCATGTAAAAAAAAAAAATAGCGACATAAAGCCAGAATCTACATCCTGGTTACTCATTTGGTAGTTTTGGTTCTTCAAGTTACAGCTTTGTTTTTGTTTTTATTAATTCTTTCATTGCTTTCTGTGATCTGGTCAAGCACAAGAATAAAAGAAAATCTCAGTGGAAACTGCACATGGCCACCTCGTACGTAGATGACGCTGTGAAAACCTTTGAAGGGGAATGCTGTGCAAAGTTTACTTTTTTGAGCTTCGCATTATAGTATAATGTCATTCCTTTATCAAAAGTCAAAAGTTTAAGTTGTTGATATATACAAATATATACAACATTTTCATTATGTGGTATGAATAATGTAACTATACACATCAAATATTAACCAACATTTTAGATGTGTACTGATGATTCCTAATGATGGCACTTGACACATTTTAATGTCTGTTATTGATTTTCACAACTACAAGATGTGTTTATGATGTTTTTTTTATGTTTTCACAATGTAAAGCACTTTGAGCTTCCATGTTGCTGAAATGTGATACACAAATAAACTTCACTGATTGATAAAATGACCCCACATGCCTGGACAACACATAATACCGTCCCTTTAACAACACATTGATGGGGTTAAACTGAGTCTTTAGTTGTAGAGTGTTAAAGAAATAAACCAGAAAATTTTGCTTATGTTTCTGTATTTCCTGGGTTACTCTTCTTACGCCACAACTTTCAGTCCTCTGTGGGGAGTTCACTTACTTGTCATGTGCTAATTTATTATGATTGCTTTTGCAGTGGTATGTCTGTTTGTGGCCATCGCCAGCAATAAATGTAATTGGTGTCCTCAAACAAAGGCGCAGGGCCAGTGGGGCCTGTCTGACCCGTTTGTCCCCTGGGCCTTTGCCCAGTAGGCCCGGGCACTGATCCCTAAATGCTTCACCCCACAGCCACTCTGAATGTTTAATCCCAGTGAATCCAACATACTACTGTGCTCTTCCATTACACCTTTCTTGTACAAAACATTTTGAGAATTAAATGGGACCGAGACACAAAAGAGTCAACAGGCTTTATGCTACAATACATTTTAATTATGATAAAAGTAGGATATTGTATCAACAGTGCCTTGCAAAAGTATGCAAACCTTTTGAAACCTTAAAATGTCTGCAGCCGACTCTTGATGTGAAATGAAAGGGAATGTCTTTCAGAAAGGGAATGGGTGAGATCAAAATTTGCAGGAGGTGTGCAGGTCTTCCAGAGAGAACGTAGAAAAACACCAAGACTTTTGAGTCTAAAGCTGAATTGTTTGGATGCCAGAACAGATAAAATGTTTGGCACAGTCCAGGAAAAGAACCTCACACCGTCTGTGAACTGTACAGGTGGCAAAGTAAAGGTTTAGGAATATGTTGGAC
>NW_015113063.1:404858-405722 GCF_001443285.1 Poecilia latipinna | reverse complement strand
CTTGATTACCCCGTCTGTACTTAAACCCACCTGTTGGCTGTGTTCCTCGTCGGATCCTCGTCGTGTGTATTGTAGTAAGTCAGTATCGTTTGTGTCACGTCTTGTGTTCGCTCCAGTAGAACTGTTAAGTCCTGGATAGCGTTAGCTCTCGTTTCAGTCCTGTGTATCAGTTGCTACCGGTATTTGGCTGTGTGCCTGTCTTTCTGCCGTGCTGCCTGTTTTTTGGACTGAGAGCTTCATCATTAAATTCATTATTTTCACCATAACCTGGGTTCCCTGCGTCTCTCCTCACCACCATCAACCACACTCATGACAGTAGGACCCGACCAAGATCGGTGAGGAACGCAGCTAACAACATGGACCCAGCAGACCGTCGCCTCCTGATGGGTGAGATCAGGAGGTGCCAGGCTGAGGTGGCGAAGCCGTATGTTCCGGGCAGCCGCCTCAACGCCGCCACCCGGATGCTAGTCTGGCTGGAGGGGTGGATTGTGCGTTGCCCTCATCCAGGTTTGGAGCTGCTGCGCCAGGAGGTGGAGTGGGAGTTCCAGACGGCGAGAGCGGTGTTGAGAGGGGACCCGCTGCCGCCAAGGCCAGTCAATTCTATGTTCCCAGCGTCCAACTCAGCCCCGTCTTTCTCTGCGCCAGCTCCAGAGCCTCCTCCAGCTGTCTCCGTTTCCTCTGCGCCGCCTGAAGCTGCCGGAGCGCAGCCGCCAGAGCTCCCCGAGTCTGCTGCCGGAGCGCAGCCTTCCCCCGAGCCAGAGCTCCCCGAGCCTGCTGCCGGAGCGCAGCCTTCCCCCGAGCCAGAGCTCCCCGAGCCTGCTGCCGGAGCGCAGCCTTCCCCCGAGTTTCCAGAGCTCCCCGAGC
>NW_015113063.1:354214-399868 GCF_001443285.1 Poecilia latipinna | reverse complement strand
CTGCGTCTCTCCTCACCACCATCAACCGCAACTCATGACAAGAACGTGTTGTCCTGTGAAGGTGGGTGATGGAAAACTAAAGTCCTTCCTCTAGTCTTAGCATTTGGTATTATGTTCACGTCTTGGTAGAAAAGGCTGGATCGAGCCGGATGACAGTTTCTCTTTGAAGCCCTTCACACCCAGAGGAGAGGGGGGATTCACTCATCTTCACACAGAGCTCCAACCAAGTCAACTGACTTTTCTTGCATTTTGTTAAAGAAAGGTCTTAGGATTAGGAATAATAAAAAGACATTGCGAAAACTTTACCAAATGAAAACATCTGGAGTCCTACCAGCTTTCTTGTCGTATTAAGATCCAGGGACAACAAATGTGCTCTGTGACATGATGCAATAGGAGCGAACTGGTTTCGTAGCAACGTCTCCTGATAGCATCTCAGCTCTGAGATATATAAGACATCTGTTTTATGGAAACACATACTGTGTTAGAGAAAGCAGATGAGTAGGACTGACTGTCGGTCCTCATCATATCCAAAAGAAACCAAATGATCACAACTTTCCCGTCAAAAATTGATTGGTTCCTCTCATTGTCACAACATTCATTGCTCCTCTATTAATCTTTTACACTCTTAGTAAAAAATAAAAAATAAAGCTCCGTTTTGTTGCATTGGGAGACCCTGCAGGCGGCTGGAGTTCTGTCTCTCGCAGTAACATGCCGAGCTTCCCTCCACAGATGTATATAATGTATTCACCCACACTATGTGCTGCATACTGACTGGGGTTACATAACACAGAAGACAGGAGTGGATGACGGCTGAACTTTCCAGTTTCTTTTAGGATATCAGGAAACTAGAGTTTGAAGTTTACAACAGGAGCCTTCTGTCGCTTGAGACCAATGTCACATATTTTGGATACATGTTAATTAATTAATTATTTTTTAGACACTAATAATTCACATTTGAGCATTTAAAGCAGATTTTAATTGTCCAAAGTACACAGGTAGGCACTGGGAGGTGCTAGAGAGCCTGCCTTATTTCCTCTGGACAGAAAAAGTGCCCTTAGAAAATCTTTTTTTTTTCTCCCAGCAAAAAAAAAAGAGTCCAAGGTAGAGTCCAAGATGCCACCTTGGACTCTTGTGGTCCAAGGTGGCAACATAGTTTTATTATCGGTTCGCAGAACTTGCACTATTTAATCTAAATGTAAAAAAAAATAATTCCTGTCAGCCATGTGCCGCACAAGGTGCCTTTTTTTTTTCTCCCACTTGAGCAAAATGCTTTTGCATGCCTCTGCCTACACCAGTCCATACCTCCATAGTCAAATATTCAGAGAGAGAGAACTTGGGAGAACACATCAATATTTAAGAATCTTAACAGAGAAACTTTTAATTTTGATGCAGTCTTCAAATTATGTTTGCTGGCAAGGAGAGTTACCTTATGAAGTGAGAGAATTAGCTCTTTTTTTTTTTTTTTTTTTTTACCATGCTGCGTCACTAAAAACATCTGAGTATAAACCCAATCCCTGGGCCAAACATGGATCAATCCAGCCTAATGTCCCATTACAAGTTGGTTTATAGGTTTGATGTAATATACTGCATTAGAAAAAGAGGAGTGGTTCAGGGTTGGGCAGCGCTGTTCTCCTGTGGTCACAGAGAGACACAGGAAAGCATCTCTCTAGGAGCTCTGTTTATACAATGTATGTCAATTTTAGGTTTCAACTACATAAACTCTAATAGTGGCATAAAGCTTCAACGTTTATTTCACAATTTTTGCAAACATGAGTGCTATTTTCTTTACCATTCTGTGCACAAACTATAAATATTTTGTTTCAGGAGAAAAAAAAAAGCTGTTCTAGGCACTGAAACAACACAGTCTGGAGGTACCTGCGGGAGTCGGGGCCCGCTGAGCCCTGCACATGCGCTTGCTGGGTGGGAGGCGTTTCTGTGGAGAGCTGGCAGACTCACGGGTGCAGCGATCTGGCAGAGAAAACCATAGTGGGTTTAGTCACCTGCGGCTGGTGGGATTACGCTCTGATGTATGTCTGGCAGTCAAGTTGATTAACTAGAGTCACAAGGTTAAAAAGCTCCGGTTAATCCGACTGACTTCGATGGGATTAGCCAGGATCTAGTCACTTCAGGAAGGGGGAAAATGATGGATGGTTTTCCTGTCACTTCCAGATGTGTATGAGAACCTTTGGGTTGCTCTGGAGAAAGTTATTCAGCGAGAATGTCTTTTAGGCAAATCTTTTCCATCTGAGACGAAGTTATAGAGGGGAAGTATTATGTGTCTTTCAAGCACTTACTGCCATTTCATAGCAAAAATGATGTATATATATATATATATATATCAAACATGACTTAAATTAAATTTGACTTCATAATTTAACGCCTTGAATTTGGGTCTCTGTCTCTTTAAAAACTCCTGCTCCTTCTGAAACTCCACCTTCCTTCGACATCACTGCTTTATGAACCCTTTAATAAAGTTTTAACCAGCATTTCGCTTACAAGTAGCTCGTATAATGAGCACAGCAGAGGTTTGTTAATTGCTGCCACTAGTCTGAAGGAGCAGAGTGGGGCAATGGCAGCTACTGAGCTACTGTAAGGGTCAGCAGCTTAGAAGCTGCAGCTGTGGGGAGGAGCTTCGTCCTCAAAGGCGGGGCTAGGTCCAACCAGTCGTTTTACAAAGCTGAATGGTTGCCATGGGAGATTAAAGGATTTCTCAAATATGCATAAAAGAATCAAGTCAACTCTCCAGGCATGTTTTGATGAGGGTATATCATTATAACGTGATGTAAAGCTAAAAAGCAAGTCCCATTTTCACAATACTGCCCCTTTAATTACTCATTTTGAGCTGAACAACTGTGACAAAAGTCAGACTTTGAAGACCCAACATTCACACTTTTAAGTCTAAGAAATGTAAACTGTTGTTTTGGTTGGAAACAGATCATTACACACTTTATGCCACATTGTTTCTAATGAGTGATGCAAAATCATGTAAGCAACACTGTTAAAAAAAAAAAACATTAAGTGGTAAAACAAACCTACATGGTGAATTTGTATTACTGATGGGAATGCATTGAAGCTCTTTAGAGAAGAAAGAAAATGCGTGAGAATATTTTGACTGAGAAATTGTTTTCTAAGTCAGAGACTAAGATCAATACTGGAGCTCAAATGTTGCTGTAGCTAATTGACTGTCTTCTGGCTTGAGGGGGGGAAAAAAATCAAAGTAAAGCTTTAGAAAAGCTCTGAGGTTTTCAGAGCTTGGCAAGGATTCTGTATGGCAGCCTGCAGGGCCCAAATCCTTTGATATGGTGATTAACATTTGCCCATGAAAGACCAAGGCAGCTGCTTAATTCACAACTGAACTACAGTTCTTTCACAAATCAAGACCAAATATTAAACAAGTGTTATGGTGCCAGTACCTCTACAAATATCTTGCAATGCCAGAAAAGTGTTGATAGCATATTTTGGGTATGGTAGACTCCCAGCCATTCTAGCTAGCTTTTAGTTAGCTAGCTAACAACACGCCAAAGATTTACACCCAAGTGCATCATTAGCTTAAAAATTGTTAAAAAATATTTTGGTTGTAAAGGGAAAAAAAACTTTTTGAGTCAGACAACATAGGAACAGAGGAAAATTTATTAGTGTGGCAGAAATAATTGAACATTTTCAGAAGATTTCTACCATGATTCGTCTTCAAAGCAAGAAGAAACTACATTGCCCAGTTGGTTAAAGGTTCAATGCTAACACACCTACCTGTTATCAGCTTATTTACAAAACGAAATTAGCCAGGTCAATGTTCATGTTGGCGATCTTTCACTAATGACTATCTGCTTATGGAAATCTATAACTCGTAGCAAAATTTAAATGTTACTTCTCACTCTCAACGTTAATTTTTAACTCCTAAAATAGTCAGTATGAACACAGTTTGGGAGTCGGAGCTCATGTGCTGGTTTGATTCCAGAGAACGGTAAAATAAGTGACTGGGTTTTATGGTGAATAACATATTGCTGGCATTTATCTGCAGTTTTAAGCTCATAATTATATATTTATGTCCAGCATCATAGAGTTACTCTGTGATAAAGGGAGAAGATATTAAAGACATCAGTCTCTTTTCTGTGCAGAGCCTGGCAACCTGGGAGTCAGAGAACAAGATTTACTGTCAGCAGACTCTGGTGGATGGAGACGGCCCAAAGACCTACTGGACCCGAGAGCTGAACGGGAACGAACTCACACTGGTGAGTACGCATCCATGAGTCGTGGCTGTAGGGAGAGCCTCGTGATGATTAGGCTTATAATGGTACGATATCTTAATGATAACTGGGCCCTAAGGCAAAATACCTCACCTGAACAAGGTTGATGAGAGCTTGCTCCTCCAACTACCCCTAGCAGGGAGTAAGCTTGTAGACTGACTGGTGATCAAGTCTTCCCCCAAGAGGTGAAGTTCAATCACCAAAAGCCAGAGCATTGTCTCAGGAGCACAAACATTTCCTCCTGGTGATCAAACTCTGCCTTCTGGAGCATTTGGTCAGAACCTAAGGTACTGGAAAGTCTTCTTCATGTGGATCTCTACCCAACAGGTGGTAGACCTGCTATAAAGACATCATTGATATGATGCATCTGGCTTTCTCTCTGGGTCTTTTCTGGTATCTTAACAAAAGGACTTTAAATTCTAGGAAGGGTATGACTAAAGACTCAAGCACCTTTAAGACTTTTATTTTTTTCTTTATTTACCTGTACCTTGATATGGGTAAGCTACTCATTATAAATAGATTAACAGTGGTTTTGGTTTTACAAAGCCAAACAACAAATCTTTCTCCAGTATTATCAAATGTACAAGGAAAGTGTGCTCTAGTGCGACTCTGGCGTTTGCTCCTTGACAACCACTAAGCCATCAGATGCCTCGAGATGAGATTTTCATCCGGCCTAGTCCGCTCCTAGTCCGCTCCTGTTTGACAAACGATTAATGAAGTCAGGCAGGTGGTGTCTGAAGTCACCCTGGAGATTCAACTGCGGAGCAAATGGGGCCCGTTTCCCAAGAATGTGAGCCTTCATCTTCCCCGTAGAGACGTGAAAGGAGAACAAGAGGAGCTGCTATGCTGACGTACCAGCAGCCCCCTGCCTATATTCACCCAGATTTACATCTGCAGGAGTCAGCGGGTCTGAAACCCCTGGAAGCGTCTATGGGGGGATTCCACAGATACAGTTCTCAGGGTCTCAATGGCTACAACCGGCTCTACATTTAGTGCTCCCACAGTCTGCTCTGTTGTTACAGGATTTTTCTAAGAGAGGGAAAAAACCTAAACCAACAACGCGCAAGGTTCAGATGCTGAAAACTCTTATAACCGGATGTTTGATCAGCTTTCTGTTACAGCCCAGGGGCAAGTAAGGATAAGAGGAGGGGCGTGAATCTTAATTAATGTTGGTTCCTCATTGTTCACGCTGACAAGCTGTGAGGGCAGAGCGTATGAACTCCTCTGTGATGAGTGGGTGATAAAAGCAGAATGTGGTTAAAGCCCCTCTGCCCCGCCGGTGACACTGGCCAGCCGCCCTGCAGGAGCCGAAGCATTCACGCACTGATGGAGGTTGATGTGGCCGAGCCATGACATTAGCAGAGGCTCTTTGTTTCTCGGCCCGTCTCTCCTTGGACCCAACGGCTCAAAGTTCTCGATAGCAGTTGCAACAAAACCTCGTATTTATCCTCATTACTGACAAGTTTAAAGATTGGTTTCTTTTTAATCGAGCTTTAGTTTAGCTGCCATGGCAACACTAACAGGTAAACCATGTCATTATTCACTTGGGACTGTTGTTGGGACTGCTAAATATTTAGATTGAAGCTAAAGTTTGTAAGCTCTTTAGTTTACAAACTAAATATTTTCTAATTAAATATTTAGTTAGCAATATTGAGCTAGAAAATAAGTATTTGCTAACTAAATATTTAGTTAGCAAGTTAACTCATATTAGCTTTCTAACTAACAAGCTAACTAATTGGTTGTTATTAGCTAACTAATAGCTTGCTATTGCTAAATATTGCTAACTAAATATTTAGTTTGAAGCTAAATATTTGATTTACAAACTACATCTTTAGCTTGAAACTAAATATTTTGCTTGATAACTAAATATTTCATTTCAAGCTAAGTAGTTTAACTAAATATTTAACTCAGAGGTGAATGCTTAAACTGCAAACTAAATGTGTAGTTTGTAAACCAAATATTCAACTTACTAATAAAATATTTAGTTTGGACATAAAAATGTAGGTTTAGGCTAAATATTTATATTCAAACTATATATTTAGCCTGCTAGTTAAATATTTAGTTCATTCAAACGGTACTACATGCACAGACCAATGCAAAGTAAACCGCAATTAAGAGTAAAAGGAAAATTACTATAAGTTTTTGGAATGAAGCCTAAAGAATGACAGACATCAGTGAATACTTTGTAACACTGTAGCATAAAGTGCAGTGTGAGAAAAGTAAAGGTTGCTTCAAGATGTAAGTCCAAATCGAAACCAAATCAAATCAAATCATAATGTTCAGAAAAAAGACGTGAGAAAGTGTCGCACATTCACATGTATTCAAGATGTTTAGAACCATCAACAAGCGTCGTTTAACGGTTTCCGAAGACAAGCTCAACAAGTGGGAATGAACGGTCTCTTCGGGCGAGGGACCAGTCAGTTCAATTATTCTTCACTTAACAGCATGTGACAGCCTGCTGGGAATCAGCTCCTGAATGTCCTTCAAACGTCTGGGAATGTCTGACCGTCAGAGAGTCTGCATGTTTTTCAAACCACAAGAAGGAAAATTGTCGGATCGCACCACATTCCCACCGTTAGTGGGTTTCCAATCTGAACGATGGGCGCTCTAAACAATGCCAGCATCACTTGTTTTTCTGAAAAGGAAGACAAACACAATATACATCCACTAACCGGAGATTGACCTAGAATCTGCTAGTGGTTCAATATGGATTTATGATCATTAAAATCTTGGAAAGTGTTTGAATTTTTCTGGAAAACAAACAAACAACAAAAAAAAGAAAATCAGACGCAGACGCAGAGAAAGCCGGATGGTTCAGCCTGAGACCTGCATTCAGAACAGCGATAACAACGTGACGGTCTCATTGTGTGTGCCAGTTCATGCTGTAAGTGGGGCACATTTCCATAGGATCTGCATAATGTGTGTAATTGGTTTAGTCTGGAAGCAGTTTAAGAGGAAAGAGAGGCAGGATTTCTATTGAGCAGCATCAGCCTGAAATGAAACTGATTTTCATGCAGGCGAGAAGCAGGCTGCAGCTTAGACAATACTTGAAAGTTTCACTCCAGCAGGTACCTAAAAATTTCATCCATTCTGAATCAAAGTGATATACAAAGTTTTCTTTTACACTTAGAGGTATTTGGCCAAAGTTCTTCCTCCCCGTATGGAGGATAGAGTGACAAATCTATCGTCTATACCCAGTTGTCCTCCTAGCATTTTGGGAGGGCTGGTTCCTACAAATTATGCAACATTATATAAGATTGTATACGTTTTTATCTATCTGTCTGTCAATCTTAAAATGAACAACACACAAAGTGAAGTTAAGATTCATTAAAAACTGAATTAGCTCTTTAATTCAGCGTCGACAGAAAATGTCAAAGTTGAAGCTAATATTAGCGTCATTATTGACTAAAGCTTTGCTAGCTTATGTATTCTCGCGTTCTTCTGACCTTTTTGTACTCTTTTCAGTACAACTCAAGAACAACTTCACAATAGGAGTATAAAACGTAAATAGAACAAAGGGTAGAGCTTCAACGCTAACACAACTACGTTAGCTTACCCTTACTTCACCGTGTGAAAACAGAAGCACAGAACCTACCGTCTGAAAGTTTCAACATGTTGCCACTGAACCTAATTGAAGGGTTTTGTTTCATCTAAAATATTTTAGAAAAAAATAAAAAGATTTTTCGAAATTCACGTGCTTCCATTTAGAAAATGTAACTTCAATTTGTGAAGTTTAACGGCTAATGGAAACGTAGCTACGTTTGTGCTAATCTGTTTTTTGAGACAATAGCAGACGAACACTGAGGTACAAAGGTAGTCATAATGGAAAACAGCTAGGGCTAATCAATATAAATGATTGAAAAGCAACCCCTAACCCACTTTTTCTGTTTTCCTGCAGACGTTTGGTGCAGACGACGTGGTGTGTACGAGGATCTACGTACGGGAGTGAGGCTGCGCGACCTTCACCTGGACAAAGCTCATGTCAACCTGCCCCGCTTGACTCAATAACAATTTTCGCCAAGTTTCCTGTGCAACCTAACCTCTCTGCATCAAGCATAACAGTCTCCACACATGCAACAGCAAAGTGTCAATATATTGTTTGTTTGTAGTTAACATTGTGTCTGCAGTACAGTAGCTAGCTCTCTCTCTGTGTCCATGCCTACAACCCAGGTGATGATAACGTAGGATTTAGTCTTCGGCTGCGTCAATCAAGTGTTCATGTTTGATGAAAGGAAGCAATAAAACATACATGGAACAAATTACAGCTGAGAATCTCATTAATCGTCATGGGTTAGTGGAAGAAAAACTTACTATTTACTACTGTTTGTATTTTTATTTTATTAATTTTTTTTTTCAAATTGATCATCTAAGAAGTAGTCAATAGTTTATGGTATACTGTTATAAAGTTTTAGTCTAATCTATTATCCTTCTTCTGACCATTCCTTGTTCACATGGAGAAGGTTTGGAGTGTAATCTTAGTAGATTACCATTTTCTAAAATCTCCAAACCAACAACCAAGTCACTGAAATCCCATTGTTTCCCTCATTCTGATTTAGTTTTAACTTTCAGCAAATCATCTCCATGTGTAAATAGCTATTAAAATGCATTGAGATGATGCCAAATGATTGGTTTATTTAAAATTGGTCACAGGAAGCAGCTGAACAAATGTACCTAGTAACATGTCTGATGAGGGCTTATGGTGGAAAATGTAATAAAAAAAAAGTTTGGACATATTCCAAAGGAGAACCAGTGACCATTCTTCTTCTTACAATCTGTTTGGTCATCTATAGTCCCAGGCTCTCCTTTATGTTCTTGATGTTCTCCCGACTTTGGTGGCTTTGCAAGATGGCTGACTTTGTGTCTGGTCATTTCATTTCAGTTTCCCTGAAATCTGAATCAGTGATGATCCTGGAGTATAAAACGAAGGTATTACATTTAGCAAATGACTTTTCTTTGAGTCTTTATACTTAAATTAGTGATTAATCGATTACTGAATTACTTGGTGATTATTTCAATAAATGATTCATCACGATTAATCGTCGGGCAGACGGGTTTCGACCGCAGTTTAAACCAGGAACCTTCTTGCTATAAGGCAGCAGTGCTAACTAACTCCACCTTCCAACAAAACTTTAGAAACATAAACCTTGAAATAAAATATTTCCAGAAGGTTAAACTCTTAACTTTCCTCTATATTCTCGACTTTACCTTTCTGCTCTCACTGTTCATAAAAAAACAGACCAAAAAATGCTGCGTCTGAAAAATGATGACTTGATGTTGCATCAGCACCGAAAGATAAAAGTCTTTGTGTTTCCTTCAGGGATGTCACAGTGAAGCCCCTTTTCGCTTTATCAGCTCCGCCCGAACTGAGCGGAGAGCATCCGCTGCGCCTCAGGCTGAGGCAACAGCGTGCAAGACGCGATCAGACCATTAAAACCAGTCAGCCCAGCCCAACTGCGCCCCATTCACTCACATTGGACTTATACGGAAGATTAGATGTTAACGCAATCAATAAAGTTTCATTTACACAGCAGATCTGAGCAACAGCTATGTTTTGAAAATGTGTTTTGGGACATGAAGAGAGGTAGAAAAGTGGAAAGCGCTGGTCACGTGACCCGCCCTCTGGCCTTATCATGTGAGGATGGAGATATTAGGAATAACAGACGCGGAAGCGCTGCGGCTTCTTGATCTGTCTGACCTCTTTTGCTTCACCAGGCTTTCTCTATCCGTGACGCTTTTTGTTTTAACAACAAGGCGACCGGATGAAGTCAGAGAGGAGCATATTTTATCTGAATGCCAAAAACAAGGCAAGGAAATATAATTTGAAAATAATGAGGAGTTTCAGAGCTCATTCCAAATGTTAGCTTATGCAGCCAGCGTGTAAAAATGAATGTAAAGGAACTTGTTTTCTGAGTGTTATGTTACACTTGCCATTGAATTATCTTTAAGCCAATTTATGTATTAGAAACAACAGATAAAATAAGGACATCACCTGATCGAGGTCACAAGGTTTGTAGATGGAGACAACAAATACAAAAAAATTAGGACATTCCATTTGATACTTACCGTAGTTCTTTGTTGAGAAATGCTCACAAATTGATGTCTATTTTTTTTATTATTATTTTTATTTATATGCGGAAAGAAGTGACACCTGAGACCAAAATAATTGACCTAGTTTTACACGTTTAACAAAGACCTGATCTGAAGACGTGAACCTTGACTTGGTCTAGGACAGGAGTCTCCAAAGTGCGAGCCGGGGGCCATTCAAATTATTTTGTTCGGCCCCTGACCACAAATCAAGAATCATAAAAACTCGACTAACTAAATAGAAAAGAACTGATGACTCGAAAAATGTGGAAATTCTCAGCTTTTCTTTTAATACACGGCAATAGTCTGAAGCTCTTTTTTATGTTTTTGGTCTTTATTACAAGTTTTATTTAATTAAATAATTTTTGCATTTTTGAAGCTTGAGGCAAAGAGAATTGTCTCTCTGGTGAAAATGAAGCAATTCAACACTGGAAATAATTTGACTTGAATGATTTGTAATCTCCAAGTTGAGCCCCAGGCAAGGCAATTCAAGTGTATCTTTATAGCTACATTCACACACAAGACCAAGTATTTCAGATGACATTAAAGGAAAGACGTGAAGCAAATAACACAGCATAAGCATAAAAACATCACATAAAAGAAAAAGATGGTGTAATATGAATACTAAGTACCTAAAGGAAACAAATGTTTCAAACCGTTTATTAGTCTGATTGTTTGATCAAAAGCTGCAATAAAGCAAAAATGTTCTCAGACCTGATTTAAAGAAGCCAAACATTTTGCTGGTTTTGGTTAGAGCCCTGGTAACTACCTGATTGAAACTTTTTACAGAAACTTGTAAAGACTGTTGCAGATGCACCTATTGAAGGTAAAAGCATGCAGCAGTTTTTCTATGTCCTGTTTTGACGTGGAGATACTTTAGTCTGGCCATGTTTTTGGGATGAAGTAAGCTGATTCGATAACAAAACTTTTTGCGGATATCAAAATTTAGAGCAGAGTCCAAAACCAAACACGGCTTCCTCGCAGGCTCTGTGGTTCTTAAGCCTCATTGAGTCCAGTTGAGCGCTGAGAGCAATCGTCACATTCCTGTGGGATCGAAAATGCTTGTTTTTGTCTTATCTGCAATAAGCTGGAGGAAATTCTGACCCATCCGCTCAATGATATTATGGAAACACTGACTAAGAGAGTCTAGGGTCCCATTGTGATATGGAGAATTAAAGCTATATTGTAGATAATGCAATAGTGCTCTATAATCTGAGCCAGTGGAATAAAATAGATGTTAGCTAAAAGTGGTCCGAGAATGGAGGCTTGAGGAACTCCACAACTCGTTTTGGTCCACCTGGATTTATAATGGCCAAAAGATCTAGACCAGTTTACCAGAAAACCCTGCCCATTTTTCAACAGCAGCACTAAAATTAATGAAAAGTGGTTCTTGGTGTAGCGCCACCACCATAACCTTTGAGAACGCCACCACCATGTTCTCAAAGGGTTTGGTTTATTTGACTCATTGCAGAGTAAAAGTGAAATGGAGCAGCTGAAAATGAAACCAGTGTTGCAACTTTGGTCCCCAACTGAACCAAGTCTCCCGGACTATCCGGTGTGAAAACGCCCTTAAATGTCTTTGGAGCTATTGCAACCTCACACCCATTTGCTACAGCCTTTCTCCGAGCCTCGCCTACGCACAGAGGCATTGGCACTGACTGCCATTGGGATGAAAATGGCAAGAAAGTGGCACGACATCAGAAAACAAAAAGCAAATCTGTCTTTGTCCTCTATGGCTGCCAGGGATTAAAAGGTTTTCCTTTCAACGCCCCGCTTCACGAGGACTACCGCAGCAGCACGACGAGCGTTCCCATTCCTCGACGCCAAGACCTCGGGACGAGGCCGCGCCAGCTCTGCTTTTTGACCTGGTATCCCATGAAAGAATGAGTTTCCTCCTGAGTGCACTACAATGCTCCAAGAAGCAATGGCCAGGGCGCGCGCCTGCTGTGATGTTAATTTAATGACGAGCTGCTGTTCAGATGGCAGATCCGAATGGCTGAATAAAGGGGTTGTTGTCTTTTTTTTCTTTTTTTTCCTGCGTTTGAGCAGAGAAGAGGGCCCCATTGCCCACCCTGGTGCTCCACTCTGGGTCGCCAAACAGTATAGCCTCTGTGAGTACAGTGGAGTACGGCTTAGATTTCTAATTAAATAAACAATAATTTAGCTCCTCTCAGGACTCGAGTAGGTCCAAGCTGGGTGAAAACGATTTGTCAAACGTTCTAAACAAAAAGACATCAGACTAATTACTGCACACTTGAAGGTAGGTCCCATTTTCCAGCAGCCAATGGCCGATTGGCCCCGTTCCAGTCAATAACACAAGACCACAGTGAAACTGGTAACAAACAGCAATGATTATGTTAAGTCTGGTGAGGCAACAAAACTCTTCTATGAGCAAATATCATCCAGTTACATTTGCTGCAGATCGGGTTCCTGGTGCGATGGCTATATGAGCTGTAGACTTGTCAAAGTTACGCAACGCTGTAGATCATTAGTTCTTATGACACTGACTTAGAGATGTAGGCTTTGCTGGTCTTCATAATAAGGTCTTCAAAGCTTCTAGTCATTATAATTGTCTTAAATGCAGTGGTCTTCACCTCCTGTTATCCCAGCATCAAAAAAGGTGTGCCACAAGGGCTTGTACCCTTGTGGCACACCCATGATTGTTTTACCATCATTGGTACTTTGGTATGCAGATAGTACAATCTACTTATTAAACCCTAAATATGGTGTACTGATGGACTCTGACCTGAACCTTCAGAGCCACATAAAATGAGTTACAAAGTCGGCCTTCAATCACCTGAAGAACATTTCCAGGATTAGAGGACTAATGTCTCAGCGAGATATAGAGAAACTCGTACATGTGTTTATCTTTAGTCTCATTGATAACTGCTCTGCATCCCAAGAACCAGAACCAGGCAGGAAAAAGCAGCAATCAGTAGGTATGGTCTATTGGAACAAACTTCCAGAAAACTGCATAAATGCTGAAACACTGAGTCCCTTTAAATTAAGCCTAAAAACACATTTGTTTAGAGTCGACTTATATTCAGAATAACTGAAATATAGATCAATTCATTACTGCCCTTCATTACTGCCACTGTAATGTAAAGCTTCTTTTGTTTAACTTCAGCATGCTTTTTTCATGTAAAGCGCTTTGAACTGTCATGTTGCTGAAATATGCCACACAATAAAACTTAACTTGACTCACCTGAGCAGCTGACCTGACCATCGAACACTGCAACTTCACAAATGGTGTATGGGACTATCAAAGTGTGTGACGGTGGTCTGGTCAGGAGTTTATTAGTTGTATTTCAATTTCAAGATGACAAGAACCTGCCGATCAGAGCTCCTGTATTTAACCCAGGCAGCTGACACCGACTGACCTTCCACTCAGACGCTGACCCTGCTCCACGTTAACCTTCATGTTTTGCACTGGATAACCGTGGGAGACTGGAAAAGGTCAGGTTATGCCAAGCATGTGTGTGTGTGTGTGTGTGTGTATGTGTGTGTACATGGTTGGTTGGGTGAATGTTGTCACATTAAATTACCAAGAGTGCTTTGTGCCTGTGACATCTCCCGAGAGTTTCATCCTGTGATATATTTAGTCACGCTTAAGTCTCAATAAATGGCCTCCTCAGCAGGAGAGACACATTTTTCAGACTGCTCTGTCGGGCTACAAACACGGGTAAATATTTGCTCAGAGCAAGGAAGAATTTTAACTGGGTGTCAAAAGAGATTGCGGATAAACCATGACGTTTCTGGCAACTAAAAAGACATATTCATCCAAAGAACAGTATGTCCCCACGGAGGATGGAGTGCTCTTACTGACCAAGAAACATTCATAAAACTTTTTGCCGGAATTTTTTAATTTCTTTCCAGGCATCTGCTGGTTTTGGAAACGCAATCCCAACCAACACATACAATCTCAATTCTAACGACTTACATCCGTTCATGTGAACTTTGTGTTTGAGTTGAAACCAAACCGCACTATCCCTTTACGACTGAAGTGAGTTTGTTAAGAGGTTACGCAGAGCTATTAGTTATTACGTTTCTTGCCGCCAATCATGCTACTGACACCCTGTGAATGCAAACAAGTAGATAAATGCTATTAGCTACTGCAGGACAACAAAAACAGAATAATTTCACCTTCTTAAAACAACTTTAGACCCCAAAAAGTCAACCTGTGAACGCTGTTCTAAAAACCTTTAAACCACCATCATATTTAAACATGATTTGCAAAATATCACTTAGTCATATCTGATCAGCAAGAATGTCTGACAGGAAGGTAATGTTGGTGTACAAACTAAATATATATGTTTGTGTTTCAAACACAAGTTTCTCTGGTTGGACCTGCTTGTTCCTTTATGCAACCCAACTTTTAAATGGAGAACCATTCTTATGTATGGTCACTCTGTGCAAACATACTGTTGGTTTAAACGTGCAGAAAATAGAGAAAATGGTTTTTGAATAAACTGGTGACATTTTTTTATATTGCAGTTGTTTTAAGATGTTGCAAATTGGCATTAATGCCACAACATTGGCACTAAAACTATTTTTTAGACACAAGAACAGAACTGAAGTTTGGTTTAAAATAAAACCTAATGCATTACTTTGAAAAGTGATTGTACTGTGACCTAAAGTGCATTCACTAAATTGTGAAGATATTAATTTAATCACGTTTCAAAGTCTTGACTCGTCCAGATGCAAATTAACAAACGGTTTGAAGAAAAGTGAGTGGATGGATGGATGGATGGATGGGATTAAACGAGGAAGAAAACAAGCTGGATGAATCAACAGACGGACAGATGGATGGATGATTGATTGATCGATGGATGATGAATTAAATCGAAGGATGGATGAACAAATGAATGGATGGAAGGATGATCAGACCTATGGATGGATAGACGGATCAAATGATCAATACATGAACATATGGATGATGATTGATTGAAGGATGGATGGATGAACAAAAGGATGGATGGATGGATGAATGGATGGATTAAATTTTTTTCAGGGTTCCTCGTGTGAAATCGTCAACCCAACCAACAAGCTGCTGAGCTCACCAGCTTGCAGAGGTTATGTTAGAGTGCCAGACTTTGCTAATCGTGTTATGGGGGGGGGATGGTATCCAGCAGCACGTTCCCATCATGAAGACAGATCAGCTTATAAAGCAGCATGAAGCAGTGCTGCTTCCTCTGTCTCAAAAAAAAAAAAAAAAGAAAAATCCTCCCGGAAATAGAAAAAGATGGGGCAGGTAGAAAACGCATTGACAATTCAAGAGACAATGGGAAGCATTGAGTCTCTGTGTTATTAAAAGCAACTGTCAATCAGTCTTGGTTTAAACCCAAAAACCTGAAAGTCCCACACCATGACAAACACTTTACCTCCGATTGCTCTGGTAAAGCACAATGACGCACCATCTTTTATCTTTTATAAGCTCTGTGGCTCTCTTCAGCGACCGAATTCTGAAAAATGCAACAAACAAGATTAACGGGAAATCTGCAGGGTCACTCTTAGGGTTAATTGCCTGGCGTTGCGAGTGCCAAGGCCTTTTGAGCCGGACGGACAAAAAGCAAACTGTGTAGTTTTGACAATAGATTCACTCTCTGACTCAGAAGCTGCGGAAGTCCCGACATGGGGCAGCTGAAAGTTGTTAAAAGTCCAGAAGTGTGCACTCCAAGGAAGTAATCACGCAGAAGAGCTTTTTTTGGGGGTGAAGGGAGGGTAAAACCTCAATTCCTGCTTGCTGCCTTTGAGGAAGTCACGGTTAGCGCTGCCAGTTGGAGGCCTGGGAGGTTCTGCTGTCAAGTGTCAGCCTCGCTCCTCATTAGGGTTTAGGCACCACACTGGGTCAACATGGCATATTTGTGTGAATTTATCCAAACAAGCTTTTTGTCATCAGCGTTAGATAGTAAATAGCCAATAAGCAATCTCAAACCGCAGTGTAGTTTAACTCCTATAAGGTTTAGAGTGCATGGTCTAGCAAAGGCTTTTTGTTGCTGGGGTTTCTGAGGACAATCGCAATCGTCCTTGATGTTGACGATGATCTCTCTCATTGGTGAATCAAAGGGAACAGTTTGGGAATGCCAACATATTCTCCAAGATCGACTGGCAGAAACAGTTCCAGGAAAATAAGGTGAGCAAGTCCAAGATGCAACGAGCCTGGTGTCTGCGTGGACAGTGTTAGAGCGCCCTCTGCAGGATTTAAATAGAATGACAGTCTTGGTAAGGATGGAAGACGGCTCATCAGTGAAACCACTGAATTTTAGCACCTTTTCTAAAATGATTTTTAAGACATCTCACCTGTATCGCTTCATTAGACTATAAAGGCACTTACTAAAAAAAGCATCAATTCCAGCTTGGACTATCACTTTAGAAGTGATCTGCTTTTTATTTTAGACTTTGCAGACGTTTGTCAAACTGTATACAGAAATATTTCCCACCTTAGTCAAAATGAAAGTCAGTGAGAAACTTCAGTTTAAATTGCTGTTGATTTCGGAAGACCTTCCATCTGTCTGTCCATCCTTTTTCAGGAGGGGTGTTGGTGCCTGTCTCCAGCGAACGTTTCAGGCAAGAGACAGGGTCACCCTGGACAGGTCGCCAGTCTGTCGCAGGGCATTTGGAAGACCACACAACTTTGATTCAAAATCTAAAGGTAGGGATTGATGAATTTGGGGGCATACAATTCAAGTAAAAATTGATTGATTAGTCACAGTTTCAGGTTTTCCTGTGTGCCTCGGTGTGTTGAATATATTGAGTTTGACCTAAGACTCGTTGAGTCTGCACTTTATATCCAGTCAACATCCGAATAACTTTTAATCCTTAAGCATAGATTCGACTTTTCATGTTGTAGACTGGTCGACCTGTCATCCATCTGTAGAGGCATGGCGTTCCACTCTTCTTGAAGGTTTGCCCTTTGGTCATTGAAGTTCGACTGCAGCAGTTCACTGGGGTTATACACACAGACATTTCTGTTTCAGTAATAATAGCCAGACTGTAGATTCTTACCTTAATTGGGCGACATCAGGAATCCTGTCAAATCTAGTAGATTCCATAAAAGAAATAAACACAGCTGCATTGGGGTACTATGTTCAACCTTCCTGTTATCTGCCGAAAATCTCCCTCTCTCATAGTCTTAATGAACCGGACGTGTTTTAACATGTCGTAGAAAGTTTCTTCTTCATTTTTAACTTCACATATTCAAAATGTTACCATGAATTTTTGGTCCAGTGAAAAATTTTTAGTACACTTGAAATAAGACTAAACTAAACTAAACTAATTCTCAAGTAACTTTTCAGCAAGAAGTAGGAACTTCTCTTAAGTCTGCACTGGCAGACATTTTTACAAAAATATTTCCATAATCAAAACTAAGGACTTTGGTAACACTTTATTTGAAGGGGGTTGAATAAGACCGTCATGACACTGTCATAAACATGACATAACACTTGTCATGAACATGAATAAGCCTTCATGAATATTTATGACTGTTGTCATAAAGTGTCATTCGGTAAATTATGACACTTTTAATACAAAGTTGACATTATTCAAAATGTCTTTGATATGACAACTTGACATTAACCAAGAAATCATTACTGTTTAAACTTTACCTTTAATAACATAAAGATACCTAATTTTTAAAGTGCAATCAGTAATACTTTTATAACAAATTTATATCAGTAATGATTTCTTGGTTAATGTCAAGTTGTCATAACAAAGACATTTTGAATAATGTCAACTTTGTATTAAAAGTGTCATAATTTACCGAATGACGCTTTATGACAACAGTCATAAATATTAATTAAGGCTTATTCATGTTTATGACAGTGTCATGTCAGCCTTACTCAACCCCCTTCAAATAAAGTGTTACCAGGACTTTTTAAAATTAAAACAAGCTCCTATGTCTTACTGAAAAGTTATCTGTTAGTTGTGTTTTGTTTTTTTCCCCCCCCCAAGCGTACCAAGACATTTGCACTAGAAAGTGGGCCAAAACACCCGGGTAAAACTGTGTGTTCCTACAGTGTTTGCCTTAAGAAACATCTCGTTATATTTTATTTGGATTCAACCTGATGACACAAAAAAGTGCTTTCATTTTCAATTGTGAATCACCAACAAGAGTTGGAAGATAAGAGATTTAAAAATATCAGTAACTCAAAATTGGCCAAAGAAAACCAAAACCATTGCTTGTAATGAAGTAGGGAACGACAAGAAAACAATTTAAAAAAATCTCCACAAGGGTTTTTCATAGGCTACAAATGTCATTTTTTATTATTACTTTAAATAAGGTCTAAATAAAGGGACTAAAGACATGCTCATGTCACTTCTTACATTATCAAAAATATGGTGCGGGTTGCAGAAAACGACCCAGGGAGAAGGAAGCGTGCCGAGGGGTTCGCTCTTTGAGATACGGCTCACCAGTAACCTTGGACGGCGTTGTCAAACGGAGGCAGTGATTTTTGACCAAAGAGCTGTCACGGTCAAGAGAACAAAACAAACAAGAAACAAAACAAAAACTGAAAGACCTGGATTCATATGAACTTCCCTCTCCCCTCCAGATGTCCTTACGACAGAAATTAAAAAGCAAAGACGGAAAATAAAAACACACAAAGGCGGGGGGGCAGAAAAGAAGAACAAAAAAAAAAAAATCATAAGTGTTTCATTAACAACTCCCTTTGGTAAAAATGGTAATAAATGGGCTCGCATTTGTCTGTTTCATGTACATCCTAACTTTAGCCGTTAATCACTAAAGTCCACAGTAAGATTGGAAAGACTAGCACAACAACACGGATCCGTCATAAAAAGTCTGAGACTATTTACAGAGTATTTACAACATGAGCGGGATGAGGACAGTCCTCCAGAATGAGTCGAGTGTGTGTGTGTGTGTGTGTGTGTGTGTGTGTGTGTGCGTTCGGTGAGCGAGCTGGTGTATTGGCAGAGGGCGTCTTTAAAAGGTCGACTTCCAGGGCGGCGAGGATCTTGTGTGTTAATAGAACTATATATAATATATATACACAACACATACACTGGAATACATGTCAGGATCTGACATTCACAAGCTATACAATTTTACAGTTGGAGGAACAAACAGTGTTGTGATTTTTTTTTTACTTTTTGTCGCTTTTATTACATGAAACGAAACAGTGCTTTCCTGCGGTAACCAGACAGCACCGCGTAGGGCTCAGGCACAGTCTGTAATAATGCTGCCGTGTGTTTCGGAAAAAGAAACGTGAACCCAGACCCCCCCGAACCTCCCGCTTTCCACCCGGTGACGACGCGTGATCTGGATTCTGTCGTGAACGCGGGAATGTCGTGTCGGAACCAGACCCTCCAAACCCCTTCCTCCTTCTGGATAAGTGCACTTTGCTTCATCTCATTGTTTTTCCCATAAATAACGCCTCAGGTAGGAAGATGGGAGCTCCGATGGCTTCTGACTGGAGGGGCGGCTGGTGGCGAGCCGAAGCAAAGCTCGGTTCGGAGGAAAGTCCAGAAAGCACCACTCGCCGTTTCGCTGCCACCTGTCAGAAACCGGCTCAAGGAAGAAAATGTTTGTGCCGTGGCTCTGAGTGCTGGTTGGAGCTCAGGAACGTGAGCACTCCTAAGTTTTGGCACCAAAAGGCCCTGTGGGAAAAAAGAAAAAAAAAAAAAAAAAAAAAGCTGGGCCCAGCTAAAAACGCTGGTAAAACAACGAAACGAACAGAAAATCTGTCATCCTGCCGCCCTGGATGTAACACATGAGGGAGTGAATATCAGCGTTGCTCCCATGTTGGCCTTTAAAAATAATAATAATAATAAAAAAAAATCACAATATTAATCCCTACCTCTACATTGTGGCCTCAGACCACACCTCCCCCCAGGAGTCCACTATGTCTCCTCCCTTCCCCCCCCCGCCGCCGTCAGCTACGGCGCCTTGCTCGGCGTGCTGTATTTCACGCGGTACTTGTTGATGTTCATGAAGTGGAGGACCTCCGGGTGGCGCGTGGTGGAGCAGGGCAGCAGGCCGTCGCGCCCTTCGCCCATCAGCCACTTGGTGGTGTCGGCGCTCATGTCGCGAGTGACGTGCTCTTTGACCCAGGCATCCACCCAGGCCTGGAAGCGCTTGTGCAGCCGCGTGCTCACCCTCTCGTGTGACTGAGGGGGGACAAACAGGAAGGGATGTAATATTTGTATGTCTTTTAAACAGCACAGAGCAGCAAAGTCAGAGTCAGACTTTAACTTGGTGGAAAAAGTTTTGGTGAGTACCTGGTGAGCCCTCATCAGGGCGGTGCGTCGATACATGTAGTCCTCAGACTTAAAGACGTAGACCATTTTGTAGGAGTTTAGTTTGAACATGCACTCCATCTTCTCCTTCTCCAAGGATTTCTTCCCTCCTTCGCAGGCCTCCTTGTCCATCTGCTCCCTGCCCTTCTGGTACTTCCGGATCCGTCTTAGGTTCCTGGTAGGAAGAACGGGACATAATATCCTGAGGTTAATCGTGTCGGGACAAATTCGTCAGCCTTAAATTAATCAAACAAGAACTCATATCTGAGTATCACATCTATCACAAGATAGATGTGATACTGAAAGCATTTAAGCAAGCATTAGCTTTTTAGCTAATTTTGACTTGAACCAAAATTAGCTTACTTAAGTTTAATTAAGTAAATTTGGCTTATATTAGTTTACTTTAGCTAAAATTGCTAAGTATAGCTCTTGTAAGTCATAAATCATTAAGCTAACATTTCCTTCTTAGCTAATTTTGACCTAACTTACGTAATGTATTAAGCTAATGTTACCCAATGTGCTAGCAAAAGCCAACGTTTAAGCATTTAAGCAAACATACCTTTGTTAATAATTTTGACTTGGACAAACATTAGCGTACCGAATCGATTAAGTTAAAGTTGCTAAGCATGTTAGCGTGAGCCAACAAGATAATGACAGCATTTGAGCTAACGTTAGCTTTTTAACTTCTAATTTTGAATGATTCTAACTAGGACTCACATTTGAACCATCACATCTGTCACTAAGTGTCAGAAATTTGACACATGAGGAGGAAGAACAAAAGAGAGTACCTGGGAAGAAACACGGGCTTCTGGGCGAGGTGCTCCCTCAGCTCCGGAGTGGTGGAGTCCGGGTTTAGGTAACGTCCAACGTAGTCGGACCAACGCTGCAAACACAAAACAACAGGGTTCGTTCACTTTTCCCACAGTAAAATTCAAGAACTTTTCAAGCATTTCCAAGGCAAGTTTTCCAAACTTTTCCAACACCACACTTTGGAAATTAAAGCAATACAAATTAACAATAAAAAAAGACTATTTCAATTCACTGTAACTTGAGATCATTTATTATCGTTATTAAAAATGTCTTGTGATAGTATTCTATGAACAACAGCAGGGACGAGGTAAACTAAAATGTAATGTTTTGAAATGTCTCTCTCACAAACAGCCTGTACGCCTGACTGATCCAAGAACAAAACAGAAATTTAACAAAAAAATCCCACAAATTCAATTGCGTGGTTTAACGTATAAAATATAAGCCGCGCTTTTTTTCAGTTAAGTTATTGAGCCATTAGGAATAATAGATATCCATTAAATTGAAACAATCTCAAGAAATCTTGTGAAGGTAAATTGCCTTCCTGCTTAAATTAAACACTTAAAGACAACAATATACAAAAAGTTACAAAAAAATATTCTCAATAAATTTTCTGCAGCTTAGCAAATAGAAATAATTTTGGAAATTGGAAACTGACCTAAAACAAAGAAAAATTTGTCTGATTTCACTTCAGAAATAATATTTATGTGTTTTTATTAGGCGTATGAAAGTACCTTTTTCAGCTGTAAATAACATTTTCCAAATTTAGTCTTTTAATAAAACGTTGGATTACACTTTATTCCAAAACTGCAGTGTGAAAATCAAGCACTTTACACACAAATCGAGAATTCGCCAAGCCTTGGAACCACCTGGGTGAAATTCAAACATTTTCAAGGATCTGAAGCAGACAGCTGAATGTTCAGAGCCAACACGCGTCAGGTGAGCGACCTCTGACCTCAGTCTCCAAGGGCTCGTCAGAGTTCTCCTCCTCTGTGTCGAGCAGCTCCACTGTCAGCTGCACTTGCCTTCTGCTTTTCAAAAACATCACCTGAGGGAGCGAGAAGAGGGAGAAGAAGTCAAACCACTGAAAATAACCAAAAGTTGGAATTATTATCACAGAAAAAGAGTCGGTGAAGACTGGATGTTCCTCCCAGCAGTAACGCTCATCTAAACTCCATTTTAATGGAGAAAAACAAAAATCACCTTATAAAAACAAAACCTAAAAATTTTGGATCGCTTTAGTAAATAAATCAAACACCAATCCTAAGAAACCTTGCAACCAGCTGCAACAGTGCCTTTTTCTTTCTCAAGTGTCTGAGCCAAATGAATAGTAGTTTGTACGCAGCAGAAGAAGTAGATTCTCTTCCATCTGCTACAGGCAGCAAGAGCTTGAAGGGATTGTTTTTTTTTTTAGGGTCAATGACTAAAGAACCTTAAAATACCAATTTAAAACAGTGTTAAGACTCTCATGACTAAAACGAGGATTGATTATATCAAGAATAGATGAGACTTTCAGTCACTTCCCTTCACTTTTGCTATTTAGATTAAGTCATTTAGTGACTCTGCAGGTCGGACGGTGAACAGAACTGGGTGAGACTTGTGAAATTAAGGGATTATTTTATTTTGCAAGAGGCGCAGAATGCCTTTTCACATACGGTAAAAATTGTTTGATGATCTAAAAATTTAAGGTTGACAGAAAAAAAAAGAAGCAACAACAAAAGTAGTATTTCCATTATTTCTCAACTCAAGATAGGAAAATGAAAAGAATAATTATAAACAACAGGAAATTAAAAGAATAAGACGACTAATGCCCTTTAATCTGGTAAAGCTGAATGCTCACCTTGAAGCAGTTCTCGTCAGACATGAGCTGCTCGGCTTTACGCTGGTAGGCCGCCTCGGCCGGGCTCCTCGACGGCTGCGCGGACGTGGTCCCCCCGGTGGCACCATTCCCACTCTCGGCCAGGTACAGGTCAGTCACCTGAACGCAGATCTCGTCGCTCACTATGTGCTGCAGCTACAGAGGGAGGAGAGGAGAAAGTGAGGGGGGGTTGAAGGAGGTCAGACTTGCGGCGCCAACAGAGAAGGCGGCTCTGAGCGAGCGGGGCCCGTTACCTGCCGGACGATGCTCTGGATGAGCTTGTCCATGGTGAAGGCGATGTAAGCGTGTATGGTGAACATTTCCCTCAGGGAGTCCTCGTACTGAGACGCCTCCATGTTCCCGTCAAGCAAATTCCGGACCATCTCCAGGAAGGCCGAGTAGTAATCCTCCACTTCGATGTCCACTGGAGAGCAGAGGCGTTATGAACGTTATGCTTTTCACAATTCTTACAGTACTGCGTTCTATCAATTAAAACAAAATGATAAAAGAGTTCAAATCAAATTTTTGATTTGTATTTTAGCGATTAGCTTAGCCAACATGTATTCCTGTGTATTCCCCATATCTTTAATAGTTTTATCAGAAATTTGAGGTTATTTTCACTTTTCTAAAATGAAGCATGTTCAGTAAAAAAAAAAAAAAAGAAACTCTCAGCGTGTTTATCTGTGAAGTTTCACTCACTGGGCTCTTTGAGTCGCAGCTGGACGGCGGGGTTGTCGTTCTTCTCCTTCTTCAGCCCCAGCACCTCCCTCTCCCAGTCCCGCTCGCGGACGTCGTCGTCGATCTGCCGCTCCGCCTGCTCGTACAGCCTCAGCAGCCGCGAGCACAGCGTCTGGTGCAGCCGCAAGAAGATGTACCAGTTGTTGTTGACAAAGAAGAGGTTGTAAGCGTCGTCCTCGCACGAGCGCAGCCTCTGTGCCGCCGTGTTGCCGAACAGCAGCTTGGACTTGGAGGGGCTCCCGCTGCCTGGGACGCCGTTGTGCTTCTTGGACGCGCCCGCCTCGTCCGGCTCGCCGTCCTCTTCCTCCTCCTCCTCCTCCAGGTCCGACAGCTCGCCGCGCTGCGCGAACAGCATGTCGGGGATGAAGTGGTAGATGATCTGCTTGATCTTGTACTTGTCCTCCTTCTGAATGCTGGTCTGCCGCTTCACGTGGTGAATGATGAGCGCTGCCGCGTCCTCCAGGATCTGGCTGTCCTCGTACGCCAGCGTCAGATGGGGGCCCGTGGGGGCCGCGGCGTTCTCCTCCGACACCTGCTCCTGCCGCTGGAAGTCAAGACGTAGCTTTACAGACATCAGATTCTCCCTACAGCGCAGCAGATAACTGAGTATTTCAGCAAAATCTCTCACGTGCGGATGAACCTAGATTGGCCATTGACTTCCTGCACTTTCTCCCATTCACTTTGATTACTCCGTTAAAATTTCAAACGGGCCAATCAGCAAACAGAAGGAGAAGTTGTGGCGTTGATTTTCTGCGCTGCTATGTAATTCTAGTCTACCTTCAGATTTAGAAATGGCAGTGGAGGAAGTGAACAAAACCGTTCACTTTGTCTGCGTTAGCCACATTTCCAAATATTGACTTAGCATTACATAAGTCACAGGCAAATGTTGTGCTGACATTTAAAACCTCAACAGAGTCCACGACTCCAGGAAGCCCAGTCCTTTTGAACAAAGCAGCGCATAGCAAAAGGGGCTAGCAAGGCTAACAAGAACCTAACACAGATGTTTCTAGGGGTTGTTTTCTAAAAAATTTTTTAGCCACTTAAAAATTAGAGCCACAGGCCATTTTTCAAAATGGCCACCATATTCGTCAAGGAAAACATTCTTTGCACTAAATTTGGCAATATTTATCACAACTTAATATTTTTGGTGTCAAATCCTACATAACTGGATCCACAGAAATTATACTTCCTGATAGCTTTCTTTTTTATTTTTCAAGATGGTCGCCATGGTCGTTAGAAAATATTTGCATTAAACTGGCCAATTAGATTAAAGTGTTGGGCAGAGCTACCCGAAAGGTTAAGTTCACTAACCACTAATTTGTTCAAAAAGAAGCCTCGCGCCGCTAACGCCAAGTCATTAAAAGCATAGAAAAATGAGTGGAAGCTAACGCTAAAAATTAAGACGCTGAATCTATGTCACCAGTTGATGACTGGTGGGAGACGTGCAAACAGTAACATGCTCGGTTTTTGATTTTGCTGGATATTATTGAAAGTTGTATGAATAGGAAGATCGTAGCTGTTGATGCGACACAAAGCTAATCAAAGTCATGAAAATCTGTAACGTCTTAGGACAATATCTGGCTTAAACAGCTCAGAAACGGCAGCCATATTGGAAATGGCTCTCATCTTGAAATTAAAGTGGAATTTTTCATGCTTGTATCCACACTTGAAAGCTTTTCACAGTAATATTCTGCACTATCATAAACACTGGAGATGAACAAGAAAGACGAAACGCGGAAATTCGTTACCTCATCATAGATGCTTTCGATTTCATTCAGCAAAGACTTGGATCGAAGCACTTTGGTGTCGTTCTGTTTGAAGTTGATGCCTTGGTGGTCCAGAGACTTGAGGTAATACTTCTCATTCTGCTCCCTCCAGATCTTGTTGAAGCCTCGCTGGGCTTCCCGCCACTCCTCTTCCTTTGTCTTTAACCTGGCCGCAACAGAAGACGAAGTCAAGTGAAGTCAAGCGAAAACTCCGCAACCCCAAGAGGCGTCTTTTAAGGTTGAAACCCTGAACTTTTACACGCTTTGGTATCGAATCTGACAAAACAGGAAGTCTTTAGTTCAGCAGATACCTTTTCAGCACGATGGGAACAGAAACGGCCGGGTTCTTCTTCAGGCCATCGAGGATGTCGGGAGCTTTGTCTCCGTATATCCTCTGGATGGCCTTGCGGTGGATGACCTCCGAGGAGCCACCCAGCGTGTTGTCCAGCCGAAACTTGGCCTGCTCCTCGGCGGACATGCGGGACAGCTTCCGCTGCACCGTCTCCAGCACTCTGATGGTGGCCAGGTTGGTCTCGAGGACCACGTCCAGCTGTGTCGAGACAAGAACTGTTAAAAACCTGCCGCTCATGACGGATGGGGGGAAACCAAACCAAAAATGCTCGCTACGGGAATAAAAACCATGTAGAAGAGACAGCTGAGAATGTTCCTGCTCACCTCGAAGCGTTCGTCCTCACACCTGTAGATGTGCTCCTCGTACTGAGTTTTCTTGGAGCTGACAAACGTGGAGTCCTCGGACCACGAGGGAAAGGAGACCCAGGTGTCATTCAGGACCTGGACGCAGGGCAGGAAAGACTCAAACAATGTCCACAGACGGGATGGAAACGAAGCATTTCGCTCCAACTGCATATTTCAAACTTGAGACCAAAAGTGACGTTTGAACCGCATTGCATTCTAAACAATAAAATGTTTTTTTTTTCTTCATTAAAAATAGAAACTGAATTGTTTTTACTAGCATTTTCTCTTCCATAAATTCTTTTACTAGCTTAAGCGGGTACGCCAAAATGGAACAAGTTTTTTATTTGATTACTTGATCACTAAAATATTTACAACAATCTTAGGTGCCACTTCAAAAAGTGGATCCTTAATAACCAGGGACAATAATTATGTAAAAAAACAAACAAAAAAAACATTATATGATACCACTCAACTCTCTAATTTTCAAGTTTTTTTTTCATATATATAAAGGTAAAACATAAAGTTCTATCACAAGAAAAATACCTGTTTTTCCATATAAAAGTTTAAACTTTTTCTTTATTTCTCAGTCAAATAAAGAAATACTTGATGTTTTAGCTTTACAATAACCAAGTTTTATGTTTTATATTAGCAAACTTAGATCAAATTTGCAAAGTTAAAAAGCTTTTGTGGGTCTAGAAAAACATATTTTGTTGCCGCAAGAGCAATTGTTTCACAAGTAGCGCAAGTCCTACTTATTAGCATATATTATTAATTGCTAGTACAAAATGCTAAAAAAGAAAAAGAAAAGAGTTTAAAATGTCTCCATCAACCATCATTAACTGACTTCTAGTTCTGTTTGGTGACTCTCTAAACATTCTTAGGAACCCAATGTCATTGATCTTATAACCCAACCGTAACAGAAATGAAACGTACGACTCTTAACGTGCCTCACCTCCTTACAAAGCGGAGTTCTGCCGGTGCACTTGGGTTGCTGGTAGCTTTTGGGCAGAGCTCTGTAGCTGGAACCCAGCCTCTTACAGGAAGCGTAATCGATCTCCATAGCGATGCCCTCGGTGGCGCGTTCCTTGGGGTACGTCTCAATGTGGGACATTTCGCGATAGCCCAGGAAGTTCTTGAACCAGTTGAACAGCTCTGGAAATTTCCTGGAAAAAAAAATTAGGAAAAAAAAAAAAAAAAAAAAAAAGCACAAAAACACTAAGAGACAAGGGCTGTTTAAATAGTTTTTAGATCATATGACGGGTTTACGTACCCCAAAAAGGGCAGCACCAGCTGCACCAGTTCAGCCCTGGAGATCACCTCTTGGTTAAAGATGATCAGGCAGCGTAAGAAGCTGTCGTAAGCCTCGGCACTGCGCAAGGCTTTGCGGACCTACGTAGGATGATGTCAGGGGTTATAATGTGCAAACACGCAAGTGTGACTGTCCAAAAACAGAAAACTCCCAGTGTTTTCAACCAGTTTACCCTTAATGATACCTTTAACTTCACTGGAGAGTAGAAAAATTAGGGATGCACAATTTCTGATTTTGGCTGATACTGAATTTTTTGCCTGAAAAGTCACTAAATAAAGCAACAAAGTCGCTAAGACGTTAACAGTTGGGTGACTATTGTTAACCATGCAGTCATCCGTGTCTAGTGGCTGAGCAAAACGGGACAGTGTTTGATTTTTAGGCCTATACAGAGGTAGATGATATCACTGGATAAGTAAATATAGTCTGTCGATCTTCCAAAACTAAGAAATTTGGGGACAATTTGTCAGGGCATTCCATTGTTTCATTTTCAAACAACAATAAGCCAAACTTACCTTTTCAAAGAACAGCGACTCTGTGCCGACTCCGTGTTTGCTGGGATCGGCCACCGGAGAGTCCTTCAGATTCAGTAACTTGGGCTTTTTCTGCAGAGAGAACAAATACACATATAGGAAGGCCCATTAACAATAAACCAGAGATGAAGGCGAAAACAAAAACAGAGAAGGGATAAAGCTTCAGCGGAATGTGTGTGCAAACCTTGACGGGTGGCGTGGGCCCCGGAGTCGGGTGGCGTCGGATCTGACAGCCGTTCTGATTGGGCCTCTGTTTGTTGTTGAGCACCACCTTTTTGGTGGTGAGGCCGTGGTCGTTCTTTACGGACTCGGCCTTCTCTGCGTTGGTCTTACTTAGCATCTGGTGGGAAAGACACAACAGTGACTGAGATACGTCTCACGGCATTTTTTAGAGAAAGTTGTGGAGAAGATGGGGTTAGGTTGCTCTGTTCAATCTATCATCTAAAATTGGAAAGAGGATAGCTAAACTCCAAACCTAACAAGATGTACCATGACAGGCTGGACAAGAAGACTCTTAACCAGAAGAACTTCAGAGTAACTTTTTGGAGGAGCTCCAAAGAGTCACAGCTCTAACTGGGGAAGCTGCTGGTGAGTGATGAAGTGGATCACATTTCTTAGCGTCCCTGGCAATTCCTCTGTTCCAGAGAAATGTGGCTGCAGGATAGTTGAGAATTAGACTGAAGAGGACCAGTGTGGTTTGCCTCCTGGTTGTAGAACAGTGGACCAGCCCTACGCCCTCAGCAGTTTCCTGGAGAGTGGACAGGAGTTCGTCCAACCAGTCTGCAGGTCTTTTGTAGACTTGGACAAGGCGTTCAGTTGCGTCGCTCTAGGAGTCCCGTTGGGGGTACTTCAGGAATATGGAGCACCAGACCCTTGATATGGGCTGTCAGGTCCCAGAATGACCAATTTAACAGCTTGGTTCACATTGCTGAGGGTAAGTCAGGCTTGTTTCTGATGAAAGACGTTCTCTATCAAAGTTGCCCTTTGTCACAGATTCTGCTCCTTCTAGGCACAGCCAAGGTATTGAGGGGACCTGTTTTGTTGGCCTAAGAATCGGGTCTCTGCTGTTTGCAGACAATGCGGACCTGTCGGTTTCAGGAAAGTGATCTCCAGCTTTTACTGGAGAAGTTCTGGGCCAAGACCAAAGTCTTGAGTTGGAACAGCTAGAGTACCCTTTCCGGGCTTCAGACAAATTCATGCCTCAAGTCGAAAAGTCTAAGTAATCCCACCAATCAAGGACAACTTGATAGGTATACTGATAATGCGTCTGCAGTGATGCAAGCGCTGTAGTGGTCTGTCGTTGTGAAGAGAGAGCTAAGCCAAATGGTGATGCTTTTCATTTACCGGTCGATCTACGTTCTTCTCTCATCATCATGAGTTTTGGGTAATGACTGAAAGAATGAGATTGTGGATACAAGCGCTCTCAATGAGTTTCCTACGCAGGGTGTCTTGGCTCAGAGTTAGAGACATGGTGAGAAACTTAGTCAGAGGGACTCCACATCAAGAGGAGCCAGTTGAAGTGGCTCAGGTATCTGGCTATGAAGCCTCCCTGGTGAGGTATTCTTATTCCTAAGGGTAATGGAGAACACGCAGACTCTGTACAACAACATCCCAAGCTGGGCTATGAGCAGGATGTGGGCTATGAGTCCAGCGTGGACCAACTTGCTCCAAGGCCACAACAACTCAACAACAACAGGTCCACTGTGCATTCACTGGAAGACTAAACGAGAGAGTCACAGTTCGAAGAAAGATATAGGAATTCAAATTCAAAGGTTCCCTCAAGTCAAATAGGTCACACGGCAAAGATGTGGAAGAAGGTGGTCTTGTCAGATGGGACTGACCAGCTGACCAATTCACATTACCATGAACTTCGTTGACTTTTCTTCACCAAAACACAAACAAAGAAGGGGGCTCACCTCAAACACACACCATACTTTCAAATAAAACACACTGAAGTTTGAGATTATGAAGCAGAAACAATGTGAAAAAGTCTTACTGCTGAACTATTGGCATCAGGGAGAAACTGTCCAAACTCCGATAGCAGATCCTCCTGGTTCTTGAAGAGCCTGGCCACCTGAGCGTAGACCTCCTGCTCTGTCAGAGCCGGTGTATAGTTACCCCCAGCCTCTTTAGCATTACGCTGCTCCTTCTACGGTGCAGAAACAAAGAAAAAGTTACATTTTGTAACAACTCAGATTAATTAGAGCACACTCCAAGCTTTCTGCCTTCATCCAGACAGACCTGGTACGTGTGGAGAATCTCCAGAAAGGCTTTATAGATGTCTGGCTGGCCCTGGAAGCGGTTCTTGATCTTGTTGACGTAGTTGATGGCGTGGTTGAACTCCACGGGCTGGTTGTTCTGCATAGGCGGGCCAGCAGGGGTCCCACTGAGGGCCGGGTGGAGCTGCACGGGTGGAGAGCGGGGGGAGGTGTATGCGGGGATGGACGGATTGGTCTGGCCGGTTGGTGTCAGCGCCTGTGGCTGAGGAGGCTAAAACAGAAAAAGTGCTATGTTAAAATGCGACACATGCGCACAACAACGCTGTAGAGTTCCCTCCAGCTCACCTTGCCCATCTTGGCTGGGGATGGCTGCGTCAGAAGAGGCGGAGCGGCTGCGGCGGCAGTGGTTGTCGCAGCAGCTGGGAGCTGGGGCGGGTGCTGGGTGGCTGCTCCCGTTATGGGGATGTTCTGGACTGAGATGCCGTGCGGCGTTATGTGGTGGATCTGACCTGGCGTCGTTACGTTGACCAGGTCGTTGGTCTGGACCTCGATCTTGTACCCCGGGGGGAGGAAAGTGTTGAACCCCATGATGAGGTCGGGGTGACCTTTGAAGAGCTGCGACACCCTGCTGATGACCCCGGGAGTATCGATGCTGATGAACACACACACACAAACAATGCAGCGGTGATGAGCTTAGGAGCTGGAATACGCTACTGTTACCTGATTTGTGAGACCTACATCTAGCTGTCTCACCTTTGCGACTTGAACTCTTTCATTATATCTAAAAAGTCATTGTAGACCTGAGGCTGATTCCCAAACTGGAGCTTCACTTGATCCAAATACGACAAAGCGTCTTCCACCTAACAGACATGGAGGGCAAGGCAGACATGATCATATTCACGTTCTACAGATGCAAAACTCTTGATTGACGACTAAGGGAATCAGAGGCAGACGCTTGGACTGACTTACCTTAAGCCTCTGGAACTGCTGGTGACCTTGTGCAGAGGATGGAGGGGCCGCTGTGTGCCCGTGCCCTGACATCACCGAGGGCCCGTGGGACTGAACGGCGGGGCTGTGATGGTGGGGCCCAGTGTGGACCGCCGGACTCGGGGCGTGACTGTGACCGCCACTGTTCTGGGCCACGGTAGGGACCTGAGGAAGGAGAGACACTTTTAATAAGAAGGATTTCGCTGAACAGAGTGAGGACACAGTATTTCACTGACTTACTACTTATTATTTACACCCCATGAAATTATCCATATATTCATGTTACAACCACAATGTTCTAATTCATGGCACAGCCCCAAGTTTCCATGAACATTACTATAATTATAACTATGGGACAGAGCAACACAAAGTAGTGCGTAACTGAAAAGTCGTCCACCTAATTGCCAAGTTCACACGACAAGATTTCTATGTTGATTTTTGTTCTGATTTCCCCATCATTCAATCTTAGGATAACCTGATAAGAGAGATTGGTCTTAGGCAGTGGTTCCCAAACTTTTTCTTCTGCGCCTCCCCCAGTGGTTTCCAAACATTTTCTGCGCCCCCCCTATGGATTACAAATGGCTGTCTGGTTGAAACGACGCATGTGCCGGGGGCTGAAAATAGACACCAACATCGGTAGCCTACAAGCTACTTGTTAAGCTACAGGTGCTGTATTGATATTAGCTAGTCATCTTTTAGCTAACATTACCTGCATCCAACAGCTTTACTCAACTCAGTCGGTTAGTTTGGAGGGAAAAACTGTGAAAAGTTCTTTGTTTTGCTGGTTTGCTGCCGTGATTCTAACACAAACCTACGTAGCTCCGCCCAGCAGCAGCAGCAGGTCTCCTTCACAGGTGGAAACCCAGCGCGAGCGTCGTAGCGCTCATGTTGCGTTTAAAGGCGGCTCGGAAAAACAGGTTACAACATGTTAACAACGGATTAAACAGTTTTAACTGCTGATAAAAGTGACAGAGGACACAAATATGGTTAGTGTGGAAGCCTCTACTGTATCAAATTGACATAGGAATAACAGAGAGTTGGCCATTCTAAGGTAAAAACCCAGCGCATACAGTGTTCATGTTTTGTTTTGTTTTTTCATCCAGACGGCTTCCCGCATCGCCCCTGCAATGACACGGCGCCCCCCCCAAGGAGGCGCGCTCCACAGTTTGGGAACCTCTGTCTTAAGGTAATATTGAATGACATTCCTGCCATGTGTGAAAGCGATCTAAAATTGGGGATATTCACTTGTCTTAGTCCAATATCACATGTGGTGTGACAAACGAGAACGTAGTTTCTCGACTGTGATGTTTAGCCAATCAGAAAGCGAGGTGATAGGAACATGGAGGGGTTTCCAAAATGCATAGAAGACAAAACAACTACCATGGTGTAACAGCAAGCATAAGTTGTAAATGTCCTTGGATTGTTTTTCTCTGCTAAACATAGCTCACAAACTATCGCCATTGCTTTTTCCCAGTCGGCCATGTTTGTTTCTCTAAAATTACGTTTGGTCTCGAGAGGTTTTACAAGAATTGGTGAGTAAAACCGTTTCGTGTGTGGTGTGTTGCTCCACAAATGAAAAGTTGGTGGAGACACAACTGCAAATGACATGCAGCTATAATTGCAGTGAAATGTGGTTCTGCAAAGTACTGACTCAAGAAGGCTGGATAAAAGTGCACCCCACACTTTTCAGATTTTTTTAAAGTAACAATTTTGCAAACCATAGATATGCATATGTCTGTGTTTAGTCCATCACATGAAATCCCAGTGAAATACACTGCTGTTTGTTGCTCCAATATGACTAAATGTATTAAAATTAAAGATAGAATAACTTTGCAAAGTACCATAGATGACAATTGTTTTTAGAGCCTTATGAGCTAAATTTTTGTTACCTGGTATCCCTGGGGGACGGAGTACTGGACGCCAGCTGTGGGTTGCATGTTGTCGGTCACGGCTTCATACACGGCTGGAGCAGCGGGGGCGGGGGCCAGGATGCGATGCTGGAAAGGCTCCGGGTTGCCAGTGAGCCTCCGCTGCTGCGACGCAAAAACCGTGTCCTGATCCTCCAGACGGCGCTTCATTATGAACTCATGCTTGTGAGAGCTGCGAGACCTGGGAATGCAGGGACAGCAGGTCAGCTTTCTCAGTCGAGCCGTCAAACCCCTGCGTTGAATTGATCTACTCTCTTCTAAGAAGACGTAAATTTACGTCTTCTTCGTAAATTTACGAAGAAGACGCATGGAGTGGCAACAATTCGGCAGATTTGCCGAAGTGGAAAATGACTAAAAATCGCTTCAGACCGAAGACATTCATAGCTTTTAGCAACAAGATCAAGCTGGGAATCAATACCGAGGACCGTATTGATTTATTACCAAGTGATCATGCATGCCTGACTTTGTTATTGCACAAACTTACACAGAACAAGCATGTGGCCTGCGTTATGAAATAGTTTTAAAGAGACAGCTCAGACTTTTTGATGTGAGGTTCAAGTAAAACGTCATAAGCAGTCATGTTCAGTAAAGTGAATCACTAAATAGCACCTTACTAGTCATAGTGACTCCTTGCACCAGAGCCACATTCATACACTGACACGCAGGTCAGTGTTAAGTGTCTTGCCCCTGAACACAACAACATGTGGCAGAACATATGGAATCAAACCCACAACCTTAGGACTGCAAGACAGCTACACTTCCCACTGCTGCACAGTTGGGTTAACTCCATATTAGTTGGTTCAGGAGGCTAAAGCTAACAAATAGCCTCTGGAGCCAACTAATTTGGATTTTTACTAAATAAAAACATAGAAAGATTTATCTACTGCCAGTAATTTATTAAATCAGTATAGTTAGGCATATAAGGTGGGATGAGATTCTTACAGTATTCAAACAAAAATGAAAAACAAACGTGTATAATGGGACCTCACTGCTTTTATTCAGAACAAAGTAAATATTTTTTTGTGCTGCCGCTAAAATGAGGGTTATAATTAGAGGGAAACATATAGCAAAAAAAAAAAAAAAAGGAATATATATATATTAGGAATACATTTGAAACAGCAACTTTTTACAACCTTGGTAACCTTTGGTACAGGTAACAATGCTATCGCTACTGTTAACCTTTTAACAGAAAGTCACCTAAAAAGTTCTGAATTAAATGTCTGGTCACATTTTATTTAAACTTTCTGATGTTTTTGTGAGTTTGTATAAATTGGTCACCTCCGATCCACTGTAGCTGCTTGTGTATAAATACATAGCAGTACTAACTGTCTAATTTAGCAAGAAAAATTGGTTAATGTGGAAAAATAAACAGTTGTACAATTTAGACTAGATAAGTGTATCTAGCTACATTTTAGATAACTTTTTTTTGTTTTAGCTTATATCTGTTCGAGAGTTTAATGTTAAAGCTGTAATTTCCTTTTAATTACAGTCTAATTCAACCTGTAACAGAAAAGCAACAGCGTGTGTATCTACTTTCGTTCAAATAGCATGTACTGAATGTGCAGCTCGCGCTCTCCGTAGCCAATGAAAACACGAGAAGCCTACGTCAGCGATGCAACAAACAGGTGCTGTGGAAACGTGGGAGTCCGTCTGCCATTCACAACTTCCTCTAGACACTAGCAGCTTCTGTCCACTTGAATGTACGGCTTTTTATAATGTCGAAGCTTCGCGAATTATAATAAAGTGTTTCAAAACACCCAAGTCAAAGTGACACAGAGACAACACTGAAGCGAAGCACCGGAGCTAGCCGCTTTCTGTCCAGCGGTTGAGCTCCGCTGAGCCGTTCACGGTCGCACTGAAAGCAGCCGCGGAATGCTAAGCTAATGCATTTGGGAGCGTCAACGACTCCACTCGTAAAGGCATTTTCGTCGCCCTTGAATGCTGCCGTCACTGTTACATCGCAACGCTAGACAAAACCAATTCAGCGTCACGTTTACATGGCCTAGCAAACACAAGCACCGACCTCAAGTTACCAGCTCGATGCTCTCCACACGCCCGCCATTTAGCGTGGCGAAGAAGTTCGGGAAATTACACACTATTTCTATCAGGTAAGCAAAAAACTGACCAAGCCCATCAACAGTCTCATAGAATACTCATGTTAAAGCATATTATACAGTTTATTTTTATGACTTTCCAGGAAATGTGTCTTCTTGCCTGCGGTACCGAGCCGCCAGCTAGCTGCTAGCTAATGTAAACAACATGGGTAGCCCGAACAGAAGACCGTCCTGGGCTCGAAGGGAAACGCATGCAGATAACCGTTAGCGATCAGTCTGGTTTACACGGTAAATGTTTACAATACGTCAGTAATTAACAACCGGATTTATATACGGCACGTTTTAGGTTTATCTCTGATAGAGTGACATGCATGGAGATGCGGATGATCCCGTTTGGTGTACTTAAACCGTAGGCTAACTAGCTGGCTCCATTAGCTTACTGAATGAATACTGTTGAACTCACCACTCTCCCAAACAGCGCGCAGAAGTTTGCAGGCGATTATATGACGATCCGTTATATTTGGACCCACCACCGCACCTCTGGTTTAAAAACAGAAGAGTGTGAAAAGCAACTTGTCGGCGGCGTGTGACTTAAAATAAACAATTCGGGCAGTGAGCAGCAAAGTGAAAATCTCCCCGAGAGGAAAACAATCTCCGTTCGGTTAGCTAGAGAGGTGGGCGGGGCTGCCAGACGAAACCCCGCGCCAGAATACACGCGATTGGTCGGTTCATTCAGAGAAGCCATAGGAGGGGCGGGGCCTCTGTTAATGTTTTGAATTTGGGCTGTCAATCAGAAATTTATGGCACAGTTACCAAACACACCCCTCTGGACTTGACGTGCAGAGGCTAAGTTGAGTAAATCAGACAGGTTCGCAGTGTTTATCTTTGAAATGTTCTCCAGACACAACTGCAAAAGACATTTTGTGGTGTAAATGTACTTTTTTAAATATATAATTTTATAATTTAAAAATGCAATTATGCTATAGCATCAGTCTTTTTAATACATTTTCCAAAGACGTGATGTTGATATAGGTTCATTTTGTTGGTTTTGGCATTTTTGTATGAATAACTGAGTATGCTAACCTTTTTCAGCAATTTAATAAGAAAAGGTAAACACCTCTTACATTGATTCATTACTTATAGAGTTACTTATTGCATGTGTCTGTTCATTTTTATGATTGTAGCTTACCCTAAATAAATAAATACACACCCATACAGTTTTTCAGAAATAGACGCTTCTTAAAAGTATGGTCATGTTGGGTGCTGTGGTGGCGCAAGGGTAAAGCGTGACCCATTTGTGGAGGCCCCAGTCCTTGATGACTTTGAGTCCCAACCCAGTGACCTTTGCTGCATGTCTTCCCCCTCCCTTAAAATCCACCTTCCTGTCTGACCACTCTCAAGTAAAGGTTGTTATGGGGGTAAAAACCTTTTTTAAAGTAAAAAAAAAAAAAAAAGTATGGTCACTCATTTGTCTTGACAAGATCACAGTGTTTTGGTAAAGTTGGGTCTTTGGCCAATCTTACGCCGTGTGTTCCCCATGGTCTCTGAAGCAGGTATTGACCGTTTTGGTAGTGCAGGCAGTTGCTAGGTCATCTTACAAAGTGATGACTAATCTGGCAACTTCATACTGAATCTCTAGCTAGCTTATCTCTCACTCAAGGGAAGTTGATTTCCCACTGCAAATCCAAAAATATACTTTTATTTAAACCACCACCAGGTAAGACACTTTTGATGTCTCTGGGTCAGCCATTGTTTTCACATGGGAAATAATACAGTTGTAGTGCATGTCCTGGATATGTATGCAAGTGGTGGCTCATAAAGCATTGATTCCACACCTTGTGGTTCACTCCCAAACTCCTGAATGGAGTGCGTTTCATAATCCTCTCAAGTCTGCAGTCACCCGGCATGCTTCCACTAAGCTTTTTGCACAGCACCCTGATCAGTCAGTGATGAAAGGAGTCCATGGCTGACTGTTGGATTATGTTAAATGCTAAACACAGAGGCCCAAATTTCGGTCTGTGCAGAGGTCTACTTGTTTGTAGGCAGAAACGACGCGTGTTTGCAGATAAGAGATGAAAAATGACAACTTCAGACACATTTTACTTTCATGTGTCTTTCAACCCATTCGATACCCGGTTGGGTCTTTTGTGTTTCAGCAGCCTTTATTTTGACATTCCAGTCGCAACCCTACAATTTCCCTTTTGGATCCATCAGGTGATCTTTCCGTCCATCTACATTACGGACTACTTCCTGGACTCAAATGACACGTGACTTTGTAAAGAACTGGGGTCTATTCCTTCTGCACGATCAGGCTCCGCCCATTTCACATTCTAGAGCCAATCGCTGCGTGGTAAACGTCACATCAAGTACCCTCCTACAAAAGGTGGAACTTCCAAAATAAACCATCGCCCACGACAGGCGGAGCTCCAGTTGTACTAGCCCGGGATTCCTTCTACCCGTCCAGGGTGGGGGAGTCAGAAGCAGCCGTCCGTTGGCTGCACCAGACGCTCACCAACTCTCATCCACACCGAAAACAGCACAAAACACCTGGGGCAAACTCTTCAGGTGCAAAGAATAAACGAGTATATGTCGACTGCTGTGCATTGTTTGTCTTTACAAGTTTGTGCAGAAAGGCATGTAACAAAAACGCACTGCGGGCTGCGGAAACACCCCCCCACCAACACGGAGCAAGCGGCAGCCCCGCGCCGTGTGCGTCGGCCGACTTTTCTGCACACTCCAAACAAAAGGATCCACGACGCTAAAGCCGCCCGTTCTGCCTCTAGAATCCGTCCCCCCGCCCCCCTTCCACATCCACCTTTCCACAGTGGACGCAGAGAACAGGGGCGGGGGGGCGGCTCGGCGGCGAGCACCGAATGTTTAATGGGCGACATGAGCCGATCAATTTGCCCTTACTGAACAATGCCAAAGTCAAACGGAACGGGAACTGCTGCGCCGTCGCCGCCGCCGCACGGACACAACGGCGCGCGACGAAGACCCGCCATTCCCCCCGTCGCGCGACATGAGCAAACCCCGTTCCTCTGTCCCGCAGGGGGAGGACCGACGCGTTATATTCTTTGTTTACCGCGATTCGCCGGGGTTAAAATGTCTAAGCTGCCTCACCACAACAACTCCCTCCCTTCTCCTCCTCCGTCTCCCCCACCCCTCCCCACCTACACCGATCCATTCGGAAGCGATCCGTCCGCTCACAAACGCTGCAGACAGGGGGACGCCTCGGACGGTCACCGTACACCCCGCCACCCCAATCCCACCTCTGGAGATTGTTTACCAGCCGACATAATGCTGCAGATTTACCCCCGCTCTCTATCACGTTATGTTTTCCGAGCCTTCTAGAACAGATAAAAGCCGCGCGATACAATTCATTTACGAGCAACAAAAGAGGCGCCTCGCGACAAATAACAGCTTTCGGATTCTCGTTCGTCGTCGCTCAGCGGTTCGAGCATTGCTAGTTTTAATAGCGTTAAGTTTAAACAGCTGTTACATACCCAGGAAAAAGGCTCCTTTACTCCGGAATTGTGTTTGTAACAGAATAGTTGGAGACGCCCCCCTCTGCTGGCATTGGCGCGTAGCGCGAGACGCGTCACTTTGTTTTGAATATCGCCCGCTAAAAGCGAGGCACCGACACCGTCCACTGTAATCTGAGACACAGTGGATGATGTCGGCTCTTTGTTTTCACCTCACCTTCACCAGGCCATCTGTTAAGAGATTAATTACAGCTTAAAATATGTGACGGACAAACATCTAGTCTAGTATTATACATGAATAACAATAGACCGCAGTTCAGTTTGTTTAAATAGCGACATTTCAATCCAAATGTCATTACAAGACCAATCTCCGAAAATGTACAACTGAAAACCCAGGGGCGAGGGCGGCTAAGTACTTTCCTAGGTGTATGCAGACACATCATAGGCTCACCCCTCCATGCATCAACAGCTGTTTAATTCAGGAAATGCATACTTGGAATAATTTTTCCGCCATAGTTTTGGCGCCCCCTGAGGCATGGCACTCCTATGCAAAGCAAATGGTGGATACCAACTTTTGGGGACTGGTTGAAACCAGATATTTATGCACAAAGGCCTTCTTTCCTTAATGACATTAAATCAGACAAAACATTCCCTTATCACACATTAGCAGAACTAAAACTGAAATTGCTGTTTCTTTACGTATATTTTTGCGACTCTCTTTAATTTTCTCTATTCCCTTATATGCCGTTTTGTTTGTCAAATATTGTGGGTACCTTTTATAACTAGAATGATTTTCTGGATGTTTCTTGTGGCAGGTAGGTAGGCCACCCTTGCGCATCCATAAACCTTTAGCTCTGGCCACAATTTTATTTTTGGTGCTTGGATAAAGGTTTCAGGATTGCTTTGTTATCTTATGTTTGACTTAGCTGTCTTTAAGATGCTTCCCAACTAATATGGTTCTATGCTTAGGGTCATTGCCCATTTAGAAAACCTCTTTACACCCAGAGTTTCTTTCTGGTTGACATCTTTAGATTTTGCATCAATATATCCATGTGAAGTCCCTTTCTCATCATGCAGCAAAAACACCCCGAACTGTGATGCTGTCACCCTCATATTTTACTGCAAGCATGGTGTTCTCAGGTTTCCTACAACTGTGATGTTTTTTTTTTTTTTTTTTTTCCAGCCCCTTCAGTTTTATCACCAGACTGTCCTTCAGCTCCTCTGCATTTTTGGTTCTGGTGTCTTTCATCTTCCTCTTGACCATACTCCATAGATAAAGTACCAGCAGAGGTACCAGAGGACCACAGCCTCTACCACAAAATCACAGCATAGAAAGAATGCATCTCACCTCAGTGCCGCGGTGTTTTACCAGGACTATCCTTCAGTTCGTTTCCGCAGCGTTCGTCTTCGTTTTTGTGGTTTGCCACACCTTCTTTCTAAACTCAACAGCTGAGGGGTGCAGCAGCACTTTTCAGGAAACCCGAGAGTATTTTTAGGAGCAAAGTAGGGCTTTTAGAGACTGAGCCATCAACTGAAGGGATAAGTAAAGAACTGTGGTTAGATTCAGAGGATTATATGGCACAAATGATATTGTTTTCATGATAATGAGATTTTCTTGAGTTGGTTTATGCTCATTCATAATCTGGTTGGTTCCATGGCCCCCCTCAAAATTAGTGGGAAGACTATTGTTAGCTGCACACATGCAGACGTAACCTGGTCAATCAGCTCTCTCTCCCGGCAGAGCAAAAGGAGACAGTGGCCATTTTTCAGACCTTTGTTTAGGTAGACAAGATCGGTGGATAAGATTGGTTTCTCATGTAATTATTGTCCAATCATCAATTTCCCAATATTAAGGAAATCGGGGATGATTTATTGGTGGATTCCTACAAAAAAAAAAAAAATCAAATGTACCTTAAGTGTACCTTAAAAGGAATAACATGAATCAGTTAAACCAAAAGACATAGCGCACCATTGACAACCACGCTGACATAGTTTGTGTTTATTACAGTATAGCATGAATCAATGCACAATGAAATACAATACAAAGTGAAAACATAATGTTATAACAGAACAAATACAAAATTAATGGTAATTGCATATTTGTATGAAAACAGTAGCTGAATATAATAGAAAAATAAAGCGGCACATCTCGTGTCCGTCATTGCAAGAAGAACTAATTCTAAAGATCAGAGTAGGTGGAAATTTCAGGCTTTTAAAAAAAATGCTTCACTACCAGCAAATTCAATATGAACTCTGGAGTAAAGAACGTAAGACAAACAACACACACCCACACACACACACACACACACAAAAACACAACTTTTGTACATGTACTATAATAATAATAATAATAACAACAATGGCAATATACTGGGACACGACGAAAGCACTAGACTATTCTTGATTCTCGAGTGTCCGAGGAGGACTTGTAGGCTGCGGTCGGCACACTTTTGTGCTTACTTACGTCGTCGTTGCTGTCCGGTCCGTCTCATTAGTCCCAATAAAGCTCTACGCAGATGATAACAGTAAATATCTCCGTGTTTTACAGCTACAGCATCACTAAATATATAACAATCAACGAATCCCAGCATCACACTTAGACTTATACAGTCATCTAACGTTAAATTTGTCCTCTCAATGCCACGCTGAAACGCCAGAACACATTGGGATTTTATTTTTTATTTATTTTTTAAAATTTTGTAAAAAGTGCTAAGACACAATTTATGCATAAAAAAGGTATTGCACTACTTGTGAGGTCTTACACCGATTTACCCTTCTGTGACAGGCACCGCCTTAAAACAGATGTCTGTGCAGTACGACGCTAACACAGCTAAGGCAGCAAAAAGCTCTTAATATATTAGGTGAGGTGGAAGCTTGTGGGGGTTTTTTTTTACCACTCTAATATTGTAGAAAAGAAAACTAAAAAGAGGTCCGAGTGGATTGAAACTTCAGGAGCATTCAGTCAAAATATGTAGCAGCCATTTGGGGAGTCGTCAGCTTTTCAAACGATGGATGTGCTTTTGCTCTGTTCACTTCGAACGACGGTGTGCACTTTACGATAAATGTGGCGCTTGGCAGCGAATTTGTGGCCTGACCTCCACTGGAACATTGACAACTCCGTGTGACATTCACTGTGGGTTAAAGACGCATTGTGCTGAATGTTTTCCTTAATGAGACACCGAGAGGGGCGGCAAAAAAAACAAAAAAAAAAACAAGAAAAGGTTAAAATCGGACTGGTTTAAAGGAATATTTCACCCCGAAAATGCCTGTACATTTCAGCAATACGAAACTACCTTGGACTAAAGGAATTTTAATTGGATGTTGAACTACACAATCGATAGTTAAGCAGCGCTAAGAGGAAAGGCTCGAGCAGGATTGTAAGGTCGTGTCATGATGCTTAACAGTTTAAGGGAGCAGCAGACACTTTTTCTGAGGTGAATTAACCCTTCAAGGTCCTTAACAGTGAAGTGAACATTATTTTTTTATTAGTAATTAGATGAAGTGAGGCCTCACAGTGTGTTGCAAAAATAATTAATACCCTTGGAAGATTTTATTATTTCTGACAACGGATGTTATTTGGATTTTGCAAAATGGACCAACAAAAAGTAGCAATTGCAAAATGGAAATGAAATCTAAATTTAAAATTTTCTTTGTAAATATGTTTAGTAGAAAAACAACAAAACAAAACATGGGTGCATATATCTGGAGGGTTTTTTTGTGTTGACTTGGTTTTGCTCTTAGTTTTATTTAAATGTTTTTTCCCCTATTGCTGAAGAAAATACAAACTTGTGCATTGTATGGCTTTTTGATGCACTATTTTGTCATTATTATATTAAGTGTGTCAATAGGTGCGTATGTTCAATAAGAATTATGTATTAATTGTAATCTGGTTGACTGGCTCTAATAAAAGTCATTGATTAACCCCCTTTAAATAAAATTGTCTTCAGAGATCACAGCTCTGAACTGAGTCCAATTGTGGGTAATTGAATCTCAGGTGTTTTGTGAAGATCTCAGACGTTTTTTGGAGATCATTGGGCGTAGCCATACAGACTTGCGTCTCTAAATGCGACGGGAACTGGTCCTACAAAGCACTGACTCTTCTTTTTAGAACAAAGTTGAAAATCATGTACAAGTTTCCTTTCACTAGTTTGTGTTGGTCTATCAACTGAAATGCCAAACGCACTGAAGACGGGACAAGTGACAAAACGAGAAACGATCGAAGAGTACGGAAACCTTTCCAAGATGTTGTATTACCTCCAAAGCTTATCGGTCCGCTCACTCTGCTGCATCATTCTGCATGTTTTCAACAAACCTTTTAAAACATCACATTGTTGACAGCCACAGTATCATCACACATCATCAGCAATCAAAGCTTTTAATCTTTAATGCGTTTACTTGGTTTGCCAGCGGCTTATGGCGACGTGTCAGAAAGCTTGTCTTCGGTCGGGAGTTGACTTTACTTCCTCTGGTCGGCCGATCACCCAGCCTGGCTGCGGGATCAGCAGGCTGACAGCAGAAAAGTCGTGGCTCGTCCTTGTCGTCGTTCGGGGGCCTTACTGATTAGACGGGAGCAGGCCCTGTCTCTGGGCATGTTCCAATATAGCGTTGTAGCAGAAGTAGTACTGCTCCGGTGTCTGAATGCTGAAGGCCCGCTGCGTTCTCATGCGACGCACCGTCTGAAACACGTTGAGGGAGCCCACGTCCTGGAGCTGGGACAGACAGATGTCCAGGGCGCAGAAGGTACCTGCCGAGAACAGGGACAAGTCAGACTCGTGCCCATATCAAACGTCTTGAAATTGTTCCAGCTTTTACATTTGTATTGCTCCGACCACTTAAAAGTCCCGTCCCACTAGATTTGTGTTGTGTTTCAGAGCTGCGGAAAGACGCAGCTTTAGGGAAACACCACTTCAGCATTGCCTTCCCATGCAATTAACACTACGTCGTACAAAATTTGACTGACCATAAGATTGCGCAAATTGGAATGGAAGCACAGCACTTTTGAAGAAAAACCTCTCATTTTCCGATATGTGTGTGTGTTTTATTTTTTATTTTTTTGCGCTAGCATGTGCTATTTTTGGTGTACTTTGCAAAACTGCAACAGAAATGCCTTTTTTTGCATTTCCACAAGTCACATGAGCAACAGGTAGATGTTAATACTGGCGGAAAAGACGAAGAAGACAACAGGAAGTGGTAGGAGGATGATGGCATGCATTGTGATTAAGTGACTTATCGCATAAACAAACACCACAAATGTAAAATTGTGGTTTTTCTTTTCTTTTTTTTTTTTTACATTAGCAAAATATTGACAAAGTTTTGCAAACATTTGTAATGGAAGTGCAGACGCAATAAATTTGGGTAATGGTGACAAACTCTTCTTAAAAGAGATTAACCTAAACTTCATTTTTGTTGGTAAGAACAGACCAAAACTTAGGCTAGAAAGATGAAAAACGCCACCAAAATATTTCCACAGTAGAAACTTCTCTAATAAAGGAAACATGCAAAACTACATTCAAATTTTTGATCTCGTCATACAAAATACAGACTCATTATTTTATCACATCATTAGTTTACTATATTGCATGATATGTTGTATTTGAAAAAACAAAAAAGATTCCATCTGTAGGTACTTTTGATTGGAAGATTTTGCAACACTTCAAAATGTGAAAGGATGTAATGTTGCAAAATTTACTTCATCTTCCTCACGTTTAAACCATGCAGGATGTGTTTTTGATCTGTCACTACACATGGCGTGATAAAATAAAGGGTGACTGCAGCTAAAATAATTTCGGATCACAACCTTATCAATATGTCTGAAAGCACAATAATGTGACATTGTGAGAAAACCCCCCACCCCCGCAGTCTTCTGGTCTTACCTGTTCTCCCAATCCCTGCACTGCAGTGGACCACCATCGGCGGTCCCAGTGAGTGGCCGGTCCACTGAGGCCCCAAAGCCTTCACCATTTTCCTTTGTTGCCTCTTCACAGCTCCCAGGAAGTCGATGAGAGTCACCGCTGACGTAGGCACGCCGTAGTCTGGCCAGCTGAGGTACTGGAAGTGACTCACATGTCTCTGCTCACACGTCTGGACAGGTGAACAAAAACACATTGAAATGCTTTGGTTACACACTGGGCTTGTAGAATTCAAGGTATTGTGTGACGTGTGCTTGAATCATCGGTTTTTATGCTCAATTTGAAGTATTGCATTAGAAAAGGTTGAAGGAAATGGCAAAATTCTAAAAAACATCCACAATTTTGCAACTGTGCGTAACCTGGTCGAAACCAGTGAATGGAAACTCACCTGATTTACATTTTATTTTATTTTTTGTCATTTTAAAAGTTTGCTAAAAATTTGCATGACAATTGGATTGAAACCTAGCTATTGTTGGTATTTTTTTTAAATGGATTTAAGTAAATACACTATAACAATGCAGCATGTTGCCAGTAGCAAAGTGCATAAAGATCCAACTTAAAACTGGAACTTTGCAAAGTCATCTATAAAGTGTCTACAGGTCAGAGTTAAGTTGTCCAATCAAAATAAAACTACATCAGAAAATTTCATGGTACTGGACGTAAATTGGCGTAAACAGCAGCTAAACCTTGACAAACATCCAAAAAGCCCAAGGACTGTTTCCCCCCCCCCCCCCCCAAAAAATTTTAAAAATTAGAAAAAAAACGGCCCAAAAAAGAGAAAAACACCGGGGA
>NW_015113063.1:339228-351087 GCF_001443285.1 Poecilia latipinna | reverse complement strand
AAAAAACCAACGGGAGGAAAAGGCAAAAAGCTCGCAGACAATTTCCCCCCCCCCCCCCCGACAAAGATTTCAATAATTGGAGAAACACCTGGCTCAAGAAAGGCCAAGATCCTGGTGCAAAGTAATTGTTTTAAAAAGCTTACATATCACACACTCTTTAAAATCTTCTATTTTTAATTCTAAATCAGAAAATATCTCTTTATCTGTGAAAACGAGAGCAAGCTATGCATCATACGACATTTTCCCCACCTGAAAGCTCAGTACATAACAGCTTTCAAGTTATAAGAAGTGTTGAGAATTTTTCAGGGATGTATTTGTGCTTCATTTAGTTAAATCCTAAACCCAGAGAAGAAGTATATACCTCCGTGTTGTGCAGCTCCAGAGTGGTGTGGTTGTAGTGGGTGTGGTGGTCCACCCTCTGGTTCACCACTGCTATGTGGCCGTAGACCTCCTGCCCGCCTTCCTCCAGGGGCCAGTACTGTCCACACTTCCTCCGACTGCCCTCGTCCGTCCTGCAGCACCGAGACGTGTCAAGAAAACCAAACCTGACCAAGATTATGAAAACAGGAGTGCCCGGGAGGGTTACCTTGTTGTCATGACAATCAGAAGCACGTTTTGATCCCAGACCATTCTCCAGAAATCCCCGTAGGTCCTGTCCAGTGGTCCTGTGACATACAGGGGAGCTTACAGCATGTCTCGTGGAGACAAGTCCACTTGCATGAAGTAGACTTCAATAAGAAGAAGAACTTTAATTCAAAGCGTCTAGCAGTCCTACCTTGAGTACCAATGTACGCATTCTTCTGTTTATAGCCATCCATGAAGCTTGCGTTGATGTAATCCGATCTCTGAAAGAACAGCAAAGCTCAAAGTTTGGGGTATTGATTGCACAATGTGACCATACCGGCCGATGTAGGGCTTTTATTTTTACATATCAGTCAGATTTGTTAAAAAAACTGGGCTGATATTTATTTCCATGTTATTTTTGCGGTGTGTGCTATTTATTGACAAGATTGTGTGATGTTTAACTGAAGTAAAGAAGTAATGAGCATTGGGGACACAAGATGTTTAGCATTGAGATGCTATTTTAGGCATGGATAGATTTGGCTAACTCCACTTAGGACAACTTGAACAACAGTCTGGTCCACCGTCCCATCAGATTAACCCCCAGTGGGCCGAGTGAAGCAGTTTTGTCATACATTGTCATTTTTTGTGGAGATAGCGAGTGCGTCAGATTTTTGGGTGCAGCAGAAACCTGCAAATGCAAACTTAAAATGTCATTAATTAATCAAAATTAACATGTTAAAATCCCAACCCTGATATGTACGATGTAATGGTAAATCTTGGTTATCTTCCTTGTAATAATATTGGTTATTGATATCGGCCCAGATTTTCACATTGGTGCATTCCTAGATTGAATCAATTCCTACAGAGCTGAACACACACATCAGTTCAGAAGACATCTGGTCTTCTGAACTGAACGAGAGCAGCAGTCTGTTTTCTGTTTGTTTGTTTTTAAGTGCGACCTTACCTCGTTTCTGCGGGGCTTTAGACGAACTCTCGTTTGGTCAAGGCACAGCACATCGCCATAGCGATTCTTCTCCTGATTGTAGGCCGACCTGTGGAACCAAAAGAACACCAAAGCTCACTACTGACACCTGCTGCTCCTCACTGGTATAGATAAATACCATTGAACTATTATGAAGTTACACTGAGCAGGTCTCCATTTTCTCCAACAAATAAAACTCTAAAAAGTGCTTTTACTTAAAAAAAAGCCTGATTTACATTTGTGAATGTAATGAGAAAAAAATGAAAAAATAAAAATAAAAATAAATAAAAATAAGAGGGGAATTAATAAAAAAAAGAAAGAAAAAAGGGTCCAAACAGCAGAAGTGTTTTTACTTGATGTCATCTAACCTCTGCATCACTGAATTCATCTCATTCATAGCTGCATATGAATTATTCACACTGAGCCAGATATCATTACACCAATTAAATAAATTGTAATGTGATCTATTTGCAGCTAAATGCTTAATATGTCCCTATCAGGAGCAGAGGACTGCTGTATCATAAGGTCTTTTTAATGTCCACATTCATCTAAATGATAGAATATCTTTAAATAACCAATCCCATATTAATATCTGTATCAGTGCCGATATTGTGGAAGAAAAAACTAGATAGAGTATTGTAACAATGTGCCCGATCCGTAAAGGCAGATCTAGTCGGTCTAATTCTACGCTTTGTACTCTGAGCGACATCATTCTTTATTACTTATTTTACATTATATTTAGAATTTCTGAAAGGTTTGTTGCAGTTCATTTTTGTCAGTTTCAGTTTCTCTACTATTAATTTTACATTGGCTGTTATAATCCCAGTTTCACTGACCGAACCATTCAAAGTTGTTGTTTTTTTTCTCCATGTTTGACCAAACTTGTGAAGCTGTTGGTGAATTAAAGAGTGTTGTGATGGTGCAGCGTTGTCAGATACATTTGTAATTATACCTAGCTGTCTTTTTAAAATGGATGAATTGGAGAACAGTTTGTGCTGAAACTGTAAGAGTCATGAAGACACTGTCACTCATGCAGCACGGGCCTGTCCATTAGAGCTGCCTTTTCAGCAAAACAATGGAAAAACGGCAAACCAATGGAAAACCCAAAATTCCCAGGGTTGTTATTTGTTAGTGGAAAAGTCATAAGGAGTATAGAGAATGGATAAAAACCATCACAGATTGAACCTTTTCAATTGCTGACAGCCAAATTACATGATCGACAGGAATCCTATAGGATTGTGGGGAATAAGTTTTTTTTATTTTTGTGGAGTTTATAATTACTTTAATTTTGTTGTGAATATTTAATATGTATAAGCTCTTCGGCCTAGTCTGAGCTCTTATGAGTATTTTATGTTTGTTCTGTTCTGTTTTATTTCTTTTTACTTTTAAATCTACATATTCAAATATCAACAAAATATTGAAATTCAGTACATTTATGTCGGCGTTTAAAAAAACAAAACAAAATAATCTTTTAAGCACTTCCTGAATCAAATCTGTGTCAGCCGATACGAAATCTCAGATATCGGTATCGGTGCGTTCCTAGTCTGCACGTGTAGCGACTTTGTTGCTATATTTTTCAACTTTTCAGACAAAAAACACAAAAAGTAAGTTAAAAAGAGAAATGGAGTCAGCAGGTCAAGACCGTCGATCGGCTGGAAAACTGTTTCCCATGAAGCAGAGCGAAAGCAGACGTAGCTTCAGGTCGACTCACTGTGAGCAGTGGAAGGTTCCGGGAGGCGCCTCCCTGCGCAGCTCCTCGTATTCCTGGTAGACGCCTGAGCGCTGCAGCCGGCCCAGGTGCGCCAGCAGCTCCTGCGGCCGCATGGCCTCGGACCCCGGCACATGGATGGACGAGTCCTCCAGGGGGATTCCCACCAGCTCGTCCACGGGGTCCACCCGGCCGTTCTGACCCGCCAGCAGCTGCTGGTTCCAGCCCGAAGCGTCCAGTGGAAGCAGGCCGCCCAGGTGCTGGGGCAGGCAGTCTCTGGGGAGGTGCTGACGCAGCTCGGCCATTTTCACCATCTGAACCTGGAGTCGGAGGAGGAAACCGGGGATTCGATGATCCAGAAGCTAAAAATCCTTCATGCTTTTAGTATGAAGGACGATTTACCCTCTCCCTCAGTTTCTCCTTCAGCAGCAGGCTGAGCAGATTGTAGGGGACTCGAAACCACACAGGGGCCCCCACGATCAACACCTTCTTTAGCCTGGCAGGGAACGCCCCCTGGTGGACAGAGACAGAACACTTCATATTAAAACTATAGATTTTCTAGACACAGATTTTCATCTTCAGAAGCTAATTTTTGTGGACAAACCCCAATAAAATCTAGTGAATTATTGCTCTAATGTTATTATTATTGTTACTTTAGTGCAAAAAAAAAAATCTATGCTTTTTATTTCAAAGACTACAGTTGCCATCAGTATTGTCAATAATGTCTTCTAATAACATAATCACCCAAAGATAATTTATAATGTCCTGCCAACTTGTAACATTTTTTAATATGCCCCACTGGGCTTAGCAAGTTTTCTGAGACAAACAATAAAATGCATTGCAATATGGCAAATAAATAACATTCACATCCTTGAGTTCATAGATTAAATTAGTTTGTTGTGTAGTTTGTTTTCATTTGCCATTTGGAAAAGCTTTTATGACCTGGAACCAACTAATGGACGACCCTTGTAGTACTTTATTTTATGCTTTAGTTTGTCTAATTGGGAGGCATTTGTAACACTTCCTAATTGACTAGTGACCTTCCAGTCACAAAATCAAAAATCGGATATTTTTTCCAATCAGTAAATTCAACCGTATCGGGTGGGGATTAATTTTCAGATAGGGCGCTGTAACTAGGGAAACAATACAAAAAACCCAATGAACACTATATCAGAGGAAACACAAATATGAAAGAAGCTGCTAAACATTTTGAGAAATTGTTCAGGCTGCAGGAGAGAGAGAGAGCAAGACTTTCAAGAGGTAGAAAAATACATCTGAAGACCATTTAGATGGTTATATCTTTTCATAAGAAAAATCAGAAACAACTGGAATCTCTCATCCTCAAGAACTAGACATCAAAAATTAGTTACCAAATTCTGACTGTTGCCTCCCGAACAAAACAGATTTGACCTAATTTTTTGCATTGTGGCTGTTCGATTTAAACCAGTGAATCAGCGATTCCAACCTTAAGCAGGTTGAGGATCTTCTTGCTCAGGTCCAGCTCGAAGTTGGTGTAGTTGGAGCCCGCCATGTCGTAGATGAACACCAAGCCATTCCTCTGGGTCTCAAAGCTGAAGAGAGTAAAAAGAAATCTGCATGTTTTCACACGGTACACTGAAAAGGTTCAGCCATCCGTGTTTGAAAAATGTAAATGTAAATGTGCACCTTTTTTTTTTTTTTTTTTTTAAAACACAATTTTAGAAGTGAAGGGAAAAATCAGAAATCTGTCTCTTTGATCAGAAAAGATTCTGCAATCAATAATCAGAATTCCTGGTGGTCACCTTTCTACGGCTCGGTCCAAAAGGTAGAAGAGAGCCTGGAGCACAACGTGGTTGCCTGTCTTGTTGGGATGATGAAGCTTAGCTGTGTACAAAGCGATGGAGGCTCCTGTCGGGTCCCGGACACTCTGAAAACAGAGAATATCAACAAATAAGAAGCTTTTCATCTAATCTGGATCACAGATTTTGGATTTGTATTTATTCCTCTGCTCCGTGTCGATACTTTGTAGAACCAACTTTCGCTTCAATTACAGCCAGCAGCTGTTTTTGTGGGGAATCTCTACCAGCTTTGCTCATCTAGAGACTGACATTTATCCCCATTCTTCTTTGCAAAAACAAATTACAAGAATTAAGTCATAATATTATGACAAATTCATATTAGCAGGATAAAGACACACTTTTACCAGAGGGAAGTTGTAAAATTGATAGAAAAAGTTGCAAAGCTTTGATAATATAATCAAGATGAGACGTGTCTGTGGTTCGTTCATCGAAACAGACGCAGCCGTTTGCAAAGATCGTTTCAAAGTCCTGCTTCTGATAATAATTTGGTGCTGATGTGTTAAAGAGATTAATTATGTTTATTTGTAAAACCGATACCAAAATATAACTTGACAAGATGCTTCACTTTCCTCATTTTAAGTTCTTATTTTTTGTGTGGAAGTTATCGTAAAATTACTACTTCATTTTACTAATATTACAACTTCATTCTGGTAAGATGAGTTTCTCTTCACGATATCACTGCCGTTTCATCTTTAATGTCATACAAATGATTTCTCGTGTCGTTATGACTTTATTCTCGTAACATTACAGCTTTTTTTTCTCGCATTATTGCGACTTTATTCTTCTATTATGATTTTCAACATGCTGTCTTTTGTCTTTCAGTAATATTGTGACTGTTCCCATGTCATTTATGTCTTGTATTATCTCGACTTACGGTTGTACAACTTTTATCGTAATATGACTATTCTTGTATTATTACAACTTTTCTCTTGTATTAGTACTACTTTATTCTCATAATATGAGTTTATTCTCGTATTATTTCTACTTACTGACATACGACTTTATCATCATAATATGATGGCTTTATTCTCATATTACTACAACTATTTCTCTTATTACAACTTTTTCTCATTATTTTCAACTTACTATCATACAGCACATAGAACTATTAACATAAAGGTTTATCATTATGCCTCTTTTGTGTTATTATGACTTTTTAAAGTATTATTACTACTTTATTTTCGTATCATTTCGACTTATTGTTGCACTGCTTTGTTCTTATCCTGTGATGGTGCCTCTGTGGTCAGTTCCTCTCCTTGCTCAGCCGTCTTTTAGACGATGGATTGAACATTACTCAGAGATGTAGCTGTCACAGAAAATGCAGGTGTAAAAACTTTTGCAAGGCTCATCAGCAGCTGAACCACGATTTGGATTTTCTGCCAAAAGCTTGTGCTTTGTATTTCTCGTCAACAACACGAAACGTGGCGACAAGTGTTGCTTTGTTTTGTTTCAACCAGACCAACACCCTAGAGCAAAGTGACCACTGGGGGGCAGTATGGTTCACAGAGTGTGTGTGTTGGGGGGGGAAGGTGGGGAGAAAGGGCGGTCAACAACAATCACCATCAATATATAAAGATCCTTTAGGTAGCACACCTCCATCTTAGTTTTTTTCCACTTTGCGCCCCTAACGGCGCAGACCAGAGCGCTCCTTTCTGTAGGTGAATTATCTTAACTTAGCCCGTGTTCTCTCTTTGGCACAGGGACTAAAAATACACCAGACAGGATATGAATCCTGCTGCTGAGGCTGGAGGACTCAGACGTCAGACCAGAGGATGTGCAACATCAACCCCTCTGTGGCACGTCAGAGAGGGGAAGGAAGAAAAGGAAGGCAGGAAAAGTAGTGGGAGGGAAGGCTTTTCTTTCTTTTTTTTTTGTTGTTTTTTTGTTTGGTTTGTGTCTGTGGGCCTCATGACGACTGACAGGATAAACTTATCTGGCAGTTTAAAGCTGGTTAAGACCTGTGGAAGCATTATGTGCATCATAAATTCAGCAGCTGAGATGCTCCATAAAGAACATTGTGTGATAAGGTTCCATCCTCCATATCGCATATCACACAGGGATTCATAAACCCTGCAATAAACATGCTGCTGGGTTTCACCTGGCAGCTGTCGGTGGTGGTTAGAGCTCTCTGGGATGTGCGCTGTGAAATATTCACACCCTTCTGATTTCAGGTCACAACTGTGAACTCCACCACATTTTTTAGAGGTGAATATTTTCTGATCTGCCTAAAAACTATTTACTATTTACTATAAGCAGGTATCTGATGTTTTGTTAGGGAACATTAGTCGCTCCAGTTTTTTCGCAGATTGTGGAAATTTACGCAAAATTTGTATTTTGCACTACAAATTTTTCCCCCAACAAATGGTCAAAAACATTTGTGTTTAAGTTACAGCGACCTCCCACCTGTAGGTGGCAGTATTTTCTATTTGTACAACACTGCTGCCTCAGCCTCACTTGATGTCATCTTGCAGCTACGCAACATATCGATCTCGGATACGGTGTGTAACAAAAAGTCACATTTAAAGTCATAAGTAAGCACAAATATTGCTAAATTCTTTCCATATATCTCTGAATATTTCTCAAGTGAGACCAAGGTGTAACTTTTTGGCCTGAATGGAAAACCTTATGTACGACGGCTCTTGATAATTTAGCTTAAAAAAAGTGTTGAACCAACAATTGAAAAATATTTAGCTGTTTACTTAATTGTTTGTTGTTGTTTTTTTTTTAATGGAATAAATATATTCCACACAAAAATATGAGGTTGCATTTCCCTTGACCACATAATTGCACAATTTGAGATTTTGAAAATTAATTTGCTTGGTGGAGACACTGCAATTTATTATTTTCACTGAAAAGTTTTGACGCCAGGATGAGGTGGGTGTTTTTTTGGCTGCATCAAAATCAGCTTGTTTCACAAAATTGCAATGGAAAAACTTTTTTCACATCATGTGGATTACAGGGCCAACAACGGGATGTTGCCACTGGCGCAAACCATGAAGAAGAAGAAGACAAGAACTAGTTTGGAGGAGTATTTTTAATGATTTACTGCGTGGACAGACGTATTCACGTGTGATATTAATTGCATTTCTTATCTAATCAACACAACACAATTCCGAAATTGTATTTTTTCAACTTTAGTGGAATATGGACAAAGTTTGGCGCACATTTGTAATGTTCCTAGTCATATTTATTGTTGTCTCGTCATCATGTTGGAAACTAAGTGCTTTTTTTGTTCACATTATTTTAAGACAAAACATTTTTTTAGCAACCCTCTTTTTGTAAATGTTTTATATTTTCCTTTGCTTTTAAAACCTAAAACCAGACATAAAATGGTGGTTCTTTAAAAATTACCACAAATTTCCTAATGGACATTTTTATTCCAATTTTTCTTTTTGCCTTTTCACAAAACTTCATGCAACATTTATGGCTCTAAATGAGTACAAAAACATCTCTTTGGTTTGTGAAAGTTGTCTGAGCAATATTATAAAGAGAAATCTGACTTATATCAGCTAATAAAGGAAAACAAAAACATTCTTACCAACACTGTGAATTTTCCACTGAGCAGCTCGGAGCGCAGCGGCTCTTCCTGAGGCTGCAGTCTGACGATCCCTTCTTTAAGACGCGTTTCCTGAAGACAAACGGATCAAAAGGGAGAAATATGAAGTCAGCCTGCTGGGAGGCCAGAGGAGCTGAATTCCTCTGAGTGAACAATAGAGCCGCCCCAGGAAGACCCGTGTTATTTCGAGCTGGATTCTAGGAAACCCTGGAGTGATCACAGGAGGTTCCTTCAACCTGATCTGTAGATGCTTGGACTAGGTCGTTGAAATCTACCTCGGGTTTTACGTTTAAATAGATGAAAACAAAGATTAGGGACTCTCATCTTGGTTTCTGCAGACTAAAATGACACAATGATGACGATAATATTAACTTTTATTCTCTTTATGCACTCCTCAATCTGACAAGACACAAACTTAGACAATAACATGGACTGAAATAAATATGATCAAAGGTTGAATTAGTTTTTTCAGAGAGTGGGACACAAAGCATTATCAAATATGAAACGTAAAATCATGACATATAAGAAAGTTTGATTTTATTCTGCTTACCAAAAGGAGAAAAAAACATGTCAGTCTCAACACTAACCTAACTCTCATCCATTCTCTATAAATTCACACAAACTGATCTTAAGCTGGTTCCCAAATGATTTTAATTGAACCTTTAAGTGTCCAGAAATCACAAAGATAAACCACCGAGACATTTTCATAAAACAGATAAAATCCTAGATTTAAAAAGAAGCATAAAAAAATTATCGTTCAAATTCAAAAATACTTCATCTCAAAGGGAAATTTTGATGTCGTCATGCATAATTTCATCATCAACGGACAGCAAGCTCTTCTCATCCGCCTCATTTGCTTTTGTCGTTTCATTAGATGAGATGTTAACACTGAAATCCATTTTTTTTATCCATTTTTTTTCTAGTTGGATAGACTGATGTTTGCTTGTTCAGACTGATTTGTTGGCCCATGACTTGGTACAAGTGCTGCGTTAAAGGAACTGCTTTGTTGAGGTGACAGATTAATCCTTCCTAAAAGGTCAAAGTTTCATGATTGCGCCTGTCAGGTCTGGAAACTGTCTGAGCTGCAGAGCCTCTCCGCATTTTGTCACATCATAACCACAAACTTTAAAGGGGGGTGTTTCTTAGAGGTTTATGTGATAGACCAAAAGCAAATTAGCGCTTCAACACGAGGTGGAAAGAACTAATAACAAATAAGAATCTTTAAAATCTTTAAAATTCTTATTTGTGAATTTGTGTTCAGGCCTCACTGAGTGAATACTATTTAGAACTACCTTAAGGCGCAGTTACAGCTACAGGCCTGTAGGGGGTGTGTTTACCAGCTTTTTGGGTGTAAATGCTGATTTTTTTTTTTCCTCCATTCTGTTTTTCAAAATAGCTCAAGTTGAGTTAGATTGGATGGAGACTGTGACCAAGTCCATCTAATTGGAGTTCAGTATGGACTTTGACTGGGTCGTTTCAATGCTTGAATAAGGTTGAAGCTAAACGTTTACTTTTTTGTATATGTGCAAAAAAAAGATTCATATGGGTAGAGGACATTTTTTTTACAAGTCTGCTATCTAATGTAATCATTTGTGACAAAGTGTCAATGGGGCAATTTCTCTTCTTCTTGCCTGTCTACAGTAACGGAGCTGAAACATGCTCTCACCAGAACCAAATATGGACGAGCACCGTTTATTTTCTATTCTCTACTAATCTGGAACAAACTTCCACAAAAGTAAAAAACTGTCAAAACGCTGAGTTTCAAGGCTAAAAACCCACCTGTCTAGAGTTCTCTTTGATTAATAATGACTTGAACATTAATTATTATATTTGATGTATATTTCCTTGATTTTGATGATGGCATTTGACAAAATATGTTTGTTTTATAATTCGTTACCATAGTACATGCTTTCCACATGTAATATGCTAAGCAAGTCAAATTCAAGACTTTATTAGACCTTTTTCAGACCATTGTGAATGAAATGTAAGACCTGTACCACTGCAGAATATGCAAAAGAAAATTGCATATTTTATGTAGTAATAGTACCAAGTTTTTTGCACAGAAGTGAGCCAGTGGCAAAGAAAAATGACCAATGATAGACACAAAAAAGCTAGCTAGCTAGCAAGGGTTTATTAGCAGCTCGTTAGCGGTAGCCTCGTTAGTGGTAGTCTGCATGTGACTCCAACTTTTGCCTAACAGAAATGTTCCCCAGAAAAAATAAATTAGAATATTAAATAGTCCTGCCATGACAACATCTAAGACCTGTAGTTAATGTATTCAAGGCCAACTTAGGCTACATACCTTGTAATACATTTAAGACGTTTTAAGGCCACAATTTTAGGTACATGAATTTAAGACTTTTCAAGGACTCCCTGGTATGCTGTTTTATGGTCTAAAGCCCTTTGAACTGCCTTGTTGATGAAATGTGCCATACAAATAAAACTGCCTCGACTTCTGTTGGGCATTCAAAACTTCTCCACAACTTTTTCTCCCTGACATGTCTGCTATTCACTTGACTTATTTTTGGGGACTGAACACAAATGCCACACTTTTAATATCTTTATTGGTGTACTTATATTTTTCACTTTTCCGTTCGGACCCTATTAACCTTCCACCAATATTATGCATGTCAAGCAGTGTTTCTCAACACTGCTTGACATGCAGTCAAGCAGGGGGTCCTCAGCGCCCCCTGTCCTGCATGTTTTAGGTATTTCCCTTTGAAACACACCTGAATTGTATCTCTGGGTGATTAACAGCCTTCTGCAGCACTTGATGGTCATGCAATAATTTAAATCAGCTATTCTGGACTAGAGGCACTCACTCACTGAGATCATCAAATAAATAGGGAACTCGGAGTTTGATCACCACGTTCCACTTTGATGGTGGGAAGATCACCAGATATCTTAACCCATTCTGCTTGTCACTTTTGATTTCACAAACTCAACTCATCTCACCCTCTTGCGCGGACACACACACGTATGCATCCACGGTTGCACTACTTCACAGTGTCCCTACAGCAGAAACGTACACGCCTGGCTCCGACAGACGTGCTAAGATGTGTGAAGTTGTATGTTTCTTAATGCTCCTCTCTCCCAGGGAGGTGGCTGAGAACGCGGCAAGCAAACAAACAGGAAGCTGAAAAAAGGAGAAGATCAGCAATGCTCGGTTCAGATGCACAGCTGCTGTTCATCTGTTATCCCTCAAAAAAAA
>NW_015113063.1:307656-336097 GCF_001443285.1 Poecilia latipinna | reverse complement strand
AAATTCCGTGTTATGAGTACACGTGTTTTTTTTTTTTTTTCCCCCAAAAAAAAAAAAAAAAAAAAAAAAAAAAGTCCAGAAAAACAAACAAAAAAATCCCACATTCCGTTTCCATATGTCTCTTTTATCTGGACACGGCTCCTTTATGTTGATATCGTTTGACTGCATGCTCGGCTCCTCCATGCTACCCCTCCGTGTTTCTTTTGATAACACAAGTAGGATTTGTTCATGAGTGCTTCGGTTCTCCGCAAAGTTAAAAACGCCTCTTGGAATATCCCTCTGATGATGAGTTGGCGTGAGACCGTGTTCCTGGGAATGTTGCGCTGGTCTTCGTTTTCAATGAAAACGGCTCTTGTGTTGCCATTTGCTGCGAACGATGCAGGTGCTACGCACCAACTTTCCTCAATCAATAAAGCAGGCCAGCTTTATGCTTTCAGCTCTACTGCACTGAAAGCTGCATGACAGAAAGAAGCAGCATGAACTTGAGCACCTTTATTAATAGAGAATAAATATGTCAACATTATTCCAGAAGCTTGTTGATGCCTGTAGCTCAGATGTTGTACTTTAGTTAATTTTAAATTAAAAAATATTGTCTTCACCCCAAAGGGAGATCAAATGTTGTAATAACTCCTACCAAAGTATCTTAAAAGGGTTGTTGTGGATGGGCTCTGACTAGGGCTGGACAATAGATCAATAACATTATAGATCGCTATAGACAGGTGATCAATATGAATAGATAATACATCTGATAGAATATTCAGTCATTTCAATCCAGAACCGTGCAGCATTCTGGGGGATGTAGGCAGAGGAAAAGCTTTAGTTGCTCTCATGTCCAGCTAAGCTAAGCTAGGCTAGTGGCATCAACTGACTCACTCACGATTTGGTTACCTAGCAACAACCTGTTACACAGCAGCAGTTTGAGGTTTCTCAGTAAAAACTTTGTTAAAGGGTTAATGGAGGAGCCATGTTGTGATGAGTTCCTGAAGGTGGAGTTTCAGAAAGAGCTGGAGTTTCTTAAAGAGACAGCGTCCCAATTTCAGACCCAAGTCAAATTTCTATAATATATGTAGCATTTATATAACAAATAGTTAACATAGGTCAGGGGTGTCAAACTCCAGTCCTCAAGGGCCTCTGTCCTGCAACTTTTAGATGTGCCTCTGCTGCACCACACCTGAAAAGAATAATTAGGTCATTAGCAAGGCTCAGGAGAACCGATCTACACAGGGAGGAGGGAATTAAGCCATTTCATTCCACTGTTTTTTACCTGTGGCACATCTAAACACTGCAGGACAGTGGCCCTTGAGGACTGGAGTTTGACACCCCTGACATAGGTACTTGATAGTGCCATTTTATAACATAATGTGCCAGGTAAAACAACTTTTACCTTTATTTAATGAGGTAAGTTATTAAGAACCTGTTCTTATTCACAATAACGACCTGAAGGAGGGAAAAACACAAAGGCAATCCTTATTGTGTTTTGGATCAACAATGTACTGATTAGTGTTCAACAAAAATTAGACAACTATGTTTTGTTTCATTAAAAATGTTATGTATATTACTGAGATCAAACTGAGAAAACAAACATTTATTTAGATATGTTTGTGACCCGCGGATGATTTCAAATTGACACCATGGCAAAAATATTTGGACACAACTGTACTAGATCAAGAATAAAATATTACAAATATTTCCATCTACCCACTAAACCTTTGTCTCTGAGAAAAACAGGTGATGTAAATATTTTTCAGTACAAAACAGGTTAAAAACATCCAGGAATGAATTTGAGTTTCAGATATTTAAGGATGAATCTACCTGCCATTTTTTGTTTTTGTTTTATTTTAACAGGTACATATGGGTTTTACAGGACCACATCCACAGTTTTGGATGTGGGAACTGCAGAAACATTTCAATCTAGGGATCTTCGTCTGGCCTTAAACCACAAAAGGAAACTGAACTAAAGTAAATGTTATTCACAGCAAAGAGTTTTGATGCTCGTCCAACTAATCGTTACTCCTTATCGACAAAATCCGGGGCTGGCAAGTCCAGCTGGAAGCAGATGCTTTAAGGACATGATGACACATCAGGTTAGCAGCGTCCCTCTCCCTTACCCGGTAATTGTGGAAGAGCTCGATGGCGCGGAGGACGTCAAACTTGCGAGCCATGAGAAACTTGACGGCCAGTTCCCTGGACAACGGAGACACTCCATGCTGACTGGTCCACTTGTTGATTTCCTCTAGAAACTGCCTGGTGGCCTGGAAAGGACACGGAGAGGACGTCAGTGAGTTTGAGCTCTCCCAGTCGGAGGGTCAAGCAGGGCAGGAAGTGAAACTGTACACACACACACACACACACACACACACACACACGCACACACCCGCACACACACACACAGACAGACACACACAGTTTGAGGAAAAAGAACGGATGGACAGCTTTAAGTTTGCGACTGAAACAAGGCCAGAGACACAACTTGTTTTCATAAGCAAATATAAAAAGGCAATACGAAAAGCACATATGTGCATAAAAAGACTTTAATACAAGCATTCAGCTTGTCTCCATGAACAACATTAGATGTTTCTGCTTGTCTTTTATCATATTCTGAACACAACAAGATGTGTTTTTTGAGGCACCATATCCTTTTAATTCACCAAATTGCACTGGGATTTATTTTTTACAATACTATGACATGGAGACACTTGATTGACCAATGACTATCACTCACTGGTGACGTCACATTTGACAGACATTTCAAAATAAATTAACTAAAAATGAAAGGACACATTTCATTAAAATGTATGAGTTTTGAGCTTTTCTGCCACACAGTGACAACTATTTTGATATAATTTTCCTAAGAAGACTTTCTTAAAACCTTTTCTAAAAGCAACCCAAATTTTAATCAACCCACCCAAAACTGTTTTTTCCAGCCCGACGTATTCAAAAGAAACCTGGCCAATCTGACAGCATTACCTTCTGCCTTTTGGATTGTTTGCATGGGTGCAAGAATGCCCTTGTGTGTAGAGCAGAGTAGGTTTGTGTGCACACAAGGTGTGTGTGTTTTAGCATTTCTCATGCCCATTTTCCCATCAAATACCACATTGCCAGGACCCACTGCACCATAGGAATTAGTGCTATGTTAAAGTTTCGGGCCAGGTTTAGTGTAAATTGAGTATAAGTTAGGGACTGGGTTGGGGGTAGGCTGCAGAATATAATAAAAAATGAATGGACGTCAATGCAAGGTCCTTGTGAAGACAAAAAGACGTGATATTTGTGTGCGTGCTAATTTGCACAAAGTTGTTTGAATCGTGAGAAAGGTTCAGATCCATAACCCACTTTTAGCCACAGATTACTTCAGCAGTGAACAATAAATCCCAAGAAACTCCATAAATGGAAGTGGGTCAGAATATTCCTTTACAATGTAAAGTTTACATTTGGCATGTTTTCACACCAGATAGACTCGGTTTTATTGGTGCGGTTCACTTTCACACTGCACTGCTTCAGATAAGCCAAACACCTTTGAAACACCTGTTCACCTCCTCGCCTGTGGTGGCGCTGCACTAAGAACAACTGAAGGAAATGACGCAAAAACCTCTGAAGAAGACACTGAGCACACAAAAATGTTGAGTAGCGTCAGATTTTAGTGGTTTTAGAATTTCTTTTTTGTCGCTGGTAAAAGACCACGAGCCATTTGTCCCTCTAGTGCTTGACTTGTGTGTTTGTTTTGGTCATATTCTCCCAGAATGCTCTGCGCTATAGTACAATTCCTGCTCTTAGAGTCACATGTGCATTTATTTGAACCAAACCAAGGCCTAGCTTTTCCAGCGGACCAGAGTTCACTTTTTTAGTTCACATCAGAGTTCGATTGCGCGTTCACACCTCCCAAAACAAAACGGACTTTCCAGTCGAACAAACTACAGTTCTATTAAAGTGGACTAAACAGGGCTGACGGTAGACATTTAGGGGCTTTTAAATTAAATGCGCATTCAGGTCCTAACTATATTACATCCCATCCCAGCAACTCAAAGAGTAAGTCTGTCAGCACACAGTGAATCCTCAACAGGGTGCAACGGGAGGCTCTGAAAGGTCGGGCTTTGAACACAGGGTTTCACTTCTCCACTTAGGCGCAGCAGTGGTGAGGCTCGCACTGAAGAGAGGAAGTCAGGTTCTGGGAATCGGCGGCTCGTTAGGAAGACAAAACGATCACTGACGGGAGCTGAGGCTGAAGACAAGATGCCAGTGTCTCTCCTCGGAAAAGCCAGTGCTTTCAGAGGCGGTGGGGCCGGCAGCTTCCTGCTCTGTTCAGATGCCTTGGCATGCAAGGGATGAAGGCTGATTGCACCTGACAGGGCAGAGGTGCCCCTTAATATCCGACTCTCATGGAGAAAATGAGAGTGAGAGGAGAGAGGGATGTGCTCTGAACTTTGGACTTAGGAGAAGGAAATTGCACAATAACAGGATAATAAAGCGACTAATGTTCCTGTAACGAAAATAAGAAACTTTAGAAGGATAAAGGGGTAGAGAACAGATCACTGAATGACATATTAATGGGAAAAGCTTGAACACTGCAGAGGAAATGACACGTCAGCCCATCTGTTTATCGGTAACGCTTCATTTGATTGTACTGAATGAGACCTGTATTCAGATAAAATCCTCACTGTACAAAATTACCTTCAGATTGGATTATTTTCTTAACATTAATCCAGTCTGTCAACAGATTGGATTAATCTGAGTATATTAATCCAATCTGTCTACAGATTGGATTAATGTTAGTCAACATTAATACATTAATGCTGACTAAATTTGAAGTTTAAAAACAAATTATGAGATTATATATCTGTTTATTGTTAGAAATCCTTAGTTGTATAAACCTACAGATTTAGATAAATATTTTGACGATGATTGGCGAATTTTCAGCTTAGTCGGTATCCTGAAGACCTGAAACCCCAAATCTGACTTTTTCACCGTGGATGCTACTAAGGGAAGAACACTTAAAGTTATCAATTTTGAGTGACAGTAAGTAGTTTAACAATGAAGTTCTCAAAAGGACATAAGAGGAAAAAGGAAAGTATACATTCAAACAGTATGCTCTCTCTTGCTCTCTCTCACTGCAAGACAGTGAGAGAGAGCAAGACTTTCAGCAGACACCAGGAAGGCAAGATTAGATTAGATTTTCCACGTGGAAAATGCCATTTTAGTAATGCTAGCTAAATCAATATGCCAACTACTTGGTCTTTGTCTTAATCAAGTAAAATCAGGTTTTCCAGAGACTCCTTGCTAATATCACCTCTCTTAATGTGGATAACTTAAGGCTGACCACTGCTGGAAGTCTTTGGCTCTGTCTTCTTATAATGTAGTCATTTTTGAGAATATGGATTTAGCAAAAACTGGCAGCTAAACATTGTAAAAATTAAAAAATTGGAAATAAGATATAAAATTCTGATGTGTGCATCCTTCACTATGGACATATCTAGAAGTGCATTTTGTTACCAGAGCAACATGTCTGATTCAAGAGAAGGTTTTCACAAGTCAGCCATTCGTTTGATGCAGGTGGTTTTCTTTTTGTTGAAGTGTCAATACTACCCTGTTAAATTTTTACAGGACAGCCTTCCAGCTCCAAGTTGTGATCAACCTTTTTTTTTCCTTTTGCATAATCCACTTTTGTTTGGTATTTAAACACCAGGCCATATCCGCTGGAGCGGCATTTGAGGATGAACCAGTTTGTTTTTACTGTAGTTTTTGCCGGACTGCAGTGGAGGACTCACTGCGGAGGAGTGACTTATCCAACTCCTGGAGGACGCCATAAATATTTCCCTGACTTGCTCTAGTTCTCAAATGGCTGGAAAAGCTTCTTCCTCTCTCCCTTCCTTGAACTTTTTCAGAAATCACTTTAAAGCACCAAGTTCCAGCTAACTGTGTTTGCTGCAGCCTGAGAGGTTTTGTGTGTGGTCACAAGCCATTATGAATGCCAACTGAGGCATTTTAAGATCGAAGTTTGCGGACTTCCAGCGCAGAGATGACATTACATAACCCAGTTTGTTGAGAGTTGTTCATTGGAGGCACTTTTTTAGCCAACTATGGTTCACATTATTCACAGTCCAGTATGAGAACCTGATGGTATGTTTTTTCTTGCGAAAACATGAAGCTGAACAAACTGCCGTTACATCGTCACCATCTGGGTGTAAATTTGTAGCAGTTATAGACATAATGAGGGAGAAAGACCATAAATACTTTCTCAAAACTTGTCAGCTACATAATGTACTTACTGAAAATAACATACTATAAAGAAACATCAATATCTTTTCAAACCTGTCACCAGAAACACCTGAGAGTTATAAATGAGTAATTCGTGTTAGCTGCCCTGGTTGCTAGCCGGCAGTAGGCTGGTTAATTCACCTTCGGACATGCCACCTATTGTAACCTGTTAGAAACTTTAGTTTCAAAACAATTCTGCCTGCTCATCTGGTGTTATTTTATTTCAAAGGGACACTGTACATTAATCAATAAATAGTAAAGGTATCAGGGTTAGCCAAAAGGCTAGTTTACATGTGGCTCTTTTTTGCTAGCAGAAGAAAAAATCCAAACGGCCACCTGAGATAAAGTTTAGCCATATCTAGCTATTGCTTCTTTAGAGCGACTTGACGACTCGAAACAACAGTTTAGGAAGAACAATGCTACTGTACTGGTTACAAAAGAGTGCATAAAACTCTTTAAGCAGCATCTCCGGCATTTAATTAAAACTAGCTTCAGGGCACAACCACACAGGTAAAACAAGTTGTCAAGTTCAAAAACACCCACGCTCGCACGGGAATGTTTCCGGAAATGATTTCATGTACATGGAAACACAGAGAATGGCACAGAAAGATATTCTTATGCCCCCCAGACCAGGAAGTTTTGCTACTCATGTAGTATGATTAGCATATAGCCTCCAAAAGAAGTTAGCAGTAAAAACAACAAAAAAACAAGAATGACAAGAAACAAAGCACAGGTGAAGTCTTTTGTAAACTTTTTTTAACGCAGAATTGTAAATGCACAATCAGGAGTATGCAAACAGCCGTTGTTGTATGTGACGGTTTGACGCGTACGGTGTGTTTGGAGTTGTAGGTCAGGATAAAAGTTGGTCTATATGTTACCGTTTTCACAATGGAGGCATTTTTGCTGCCCACATCAATATTCAATAGTGAATTTTCAACCCTGAACTCTATTTAAAAAACAAAAAAGCTTTGGGACCCCTAAGATGTGGTTTCCATGTGAACACAAGGTACAAAGTTTAACACTTGTTCCTTTTTTTTATTTCCTATGCTGCTTTTGCATTCTCTTTTAAAAATCATAACCATACAAAATACAAACATTGCCACAAATATACAAAAAAAAACCAAAACATTCATACAGAGCCATTATCAAAGCTTCAAGAATAACAACTATCAGACAAGAACATGTGTGACAGTTTCATCCATGTTCTTAAAATACCATCCTGAACATCGTGCACATTTTATCCCGCCTACAGCCACGATGATGAGCTCCAGCTCATCATCTTCCACTCACGCGCCCACTGCAGGCGTAAATTGGCTGTTTGCGTTAGACCACATTTACCTTGCTGCTTCAAATGTAAAATTGGCTTTTGTGTTGCAGTAGCTTTTCCCCTGGAGTTCTCCAACAGAGGCCATTTTTGTCAGTTTCTTTCTTACTGTTGAATCGTAAACAGTGACCTAGCTGAGACAAGTGATGCCTGCAGTGCTTTAGACTGCGTTGTTGCTTTTTTTCAGGTTGTTTTGTGACCTCCTGGATGAGTCACTGATACACTCTTGGGAATACTTTTAGTGTTTTCTCTATTTGTGGATTAAATCTCGCATTGTGAATCCCCAAAGCTTTGGAAACAGCTTTGTGAACCTTTACAGACTAATGGATGACACTGACCCTGTTTCTCATCCATTCTTGAATTTCCTTAGATCACAGCATGATGATGTTTTTGTTTTTAGCTACTTCAGCCTACTTCTTGTTGACAGACAGGTGCTATTTAGAGATTTCTTGACTCTGCAGGTCTGGCAGCAATCAGGCCTGGGTGTGGCTCTTGAAATTGAACCAAAATGAATATCGCTAATCACAATTGATTCACAATTCAACATGTAGGACCTGGTTGTTGTTTTTTAGGCTCTTTAAGCAAGAGGAAATATACTTTTGCTTTGCCCTGTAAGACAACCATCAGCTACTAAAACAAACAAGTTGTCTTTGAATGGTTTTAAGTTTAAAAAATAAAAAGGTGATTCGCTAACAAGGTAATATGTAAGTTGAGAGAACTTCTAATGAACAAATCAGGGGAAGGAGGTGAAGAGCCAAAGCTGTGCTATCATTACACCTTGATCCTCGAGACAAGGCTAATGCGTTTATTCCGTTCCGTTTCCTGAAAAGGTTTAATGGCCGCCCCTCGCATCGTTTCTCCTGAATCTATTTGATTACAGATGCCACGCTAATCCATTTACGAACGTAGGACTTCTGTTGAGCGGCTTCACTTCGCCGAGTCCAATTTAGCACGAGTCAATGCCAAAACAGGAAGTCAATAACGTCACAATCTGCCTCTTCCCCACTTTCTCTCACTTCGCCGCTTCCTGGGTGCAGCAGTCTCAACACACACTTTCTCTGAAGCACTTGATGGACACACACGCCACTCAGTTACTCATAAACTCACCCCCGCTCCCTTCCCTTCCCCTGTGTCTAGTGGAAATACTTTTAACAGCTGCATGTAGAATGAAGTTCCACTACAGCAGTGTACAGTCCCAAGAGGGCCACGCTACAAAATGCACACAGAATCAGCTCTCACACGCACACACCCCGTTTAGGCTTTGGATGCAATGAGGCTGCCCGGCACCCTAGCGGGGGCCCTGCCTCACACAGGAAATGGACGAAACAGATAAGGAGCATTCTGCTGGGTCGATGATGGGGAGTCGGCAGAAAACCGAGGCAAGAGACAGAGAACAAGACTCCAAATGTCTTGTAGAGGCAAACTCATTTTATTCCATCTCCGTGGTTGTTTTTTTTTTTTTTTTTTTTTTTGCTCCACCATCGTTAGATCCACTTCCTTTTCCTTTTTTTTTTTTTTAAAAAAAAGGTATTAACTAGCAGTGTAACAAGAACTCATCACAGAAGATCTCGCAATATGAAAGCATTGTATTTCACAATGAGGTAAATCCTATCTCGAGTTTCTTTGCCTGAAGAAGTGGGAGTGGAAGACGCCCCAACTACACTTAAATAATTTGTTTTGACGAATTTTTGTTTTCCAGTTGGATCTAGAAATGCTACAGGAAGACACGGAAATTGTGCAAGTACTCCAAGTTGTTTAGATGCAAAAGAGGCAGAAAGCATTGCCATAACAACCGCAGGATGGATGTCTAGGGGTAGGTTAGACATCCATCACAGCCCACCCTATCGAAAGCACCACAAACCATGCTTAGGTCTGAAGAGAGGAAAACAAATCTGAAAATAAAAGTTCAGCTTCAGGCAAAATGTATGGAAATTTAGCATGAAGGTCTATTTGTACCATAAATTTGATCTTTGAAGTTTTCTTGAAAGTAATATTAAAATCTCATTCTTGTGAAATCATCATCGTGTCTTATCTTGTGAGTTTTAGGTATCATTACACGCCCTAGTATTAACAACAGCCCAGCAGTCTAATTTTGTTGCACGATTTTGCAAAACGTACATTTCCATGACACAAAATGGAGAAACTCACCGGACAAGATTGATTGCTTGTTGACATAAAAAGCCAACAACCAGACATCTGGTTGTTGGCTTACATCTAGATGTGCTGAAGTTAAACCAAATACTAAATGGGAAACAAAGGTGGGTTTTTTTCACACACAACCATGTCTTGAGTGTATACAGAATGGCCCAGAGAGTGGAGGCTGAGCGGATAAAAATGCTGTATTGGTGTTAGAAAAGACACTAAGCAACTAAACTTGCCATCACAACACATTAAACATAGAAGCAGGTGGGCTACAGCAGCAGCAGACCGCACTGGGTGATGCTGTTGGTATCGTGATATGGGGGATTTCCTTAGCTACACTTTAGGTCCCTTCATAGCAACAGCCTACCTGCTGTTCTGTTACTCACCCTGTCTTTTCCTTTATGACCACAGGTTAGCCATCTCAAACTGGTTTGATGAACGTGACAATGAGTTCTCTGTGCTCAACTGGCCTCTGCAGTCACCAGATATTCATCCAACAGATCGCCTTTTGGGTGTGGCCAAACAGGACATTTGCATTACGGCTGTGCAGCCAACAAACCTGCAGCAACGGCATGATGCAATCACGTCATTATGGACCAAAGTCTGCTGAGGGATGTTTCTGGTGCCTTGCTAAGTCTTTGCCACAAAGATAAAAAAACACATTTCTGAAGACAAAAGGTGCTAGCAAGGTGTATCTCATAAAGATACTAATTGCTAGGATAGGTACAGATTTTAAGGCTTCATTTTCCATTTTCATGGGTTCATATTCTGACTTTGGGGTCCTTCTGCATGACGCCTGCTTGTTGAGATGGGCAAAGACAGGCAGGTATAGATAGGCCTGTCACAATAATCAAAACATCAATTAATCACATGATAAATTAAAACAAACTCAATAATTTCCATTGGTCTGATTTATTGTTTTTCTCTTTTTTTCCTCCAGTTTTCAAAAACTGGATGATAAAAGTCTTCAGTTGTTTACAAAAACTTCACAATTAATTTTATTTGTTTTATTTATTTTATTTATTTATTTATTTATTTTGGATATTTAAAATGTCTTCCAGTTCCAGTGTTAAATGTTCATTAGAATTTAAAGTTTATTGATCTTTGAGAATATGTTCTTATATTATTATTTTGTCATTACTATTATATTTCTTAAAAAATGGTCTCAAAACAACAATATTATCATTTATTGTGATAACTTCTGGAACAATTTATCGTGACAGAAAGGTATAGATGATGGACAGGTGGATGGATGAAATTTGATTAATTTCACAAAAAAAACTGAAGTTTCTTTATAAGTAAAGTTAGACTTTCATTCCAGTCCAAACTGCTTCAGCTAATACAGTCTTGTTCAATATTTTTGCTTCAATAAGCGCTACGGTTTGTTTCAATTCATTTATGATCCAATGCTTCTCTACAAACTTAGCCAAAATAAATCAAATCCAGTTTTAACAGAAGAGTTCATGTTTTAAGTGTTAGAATAACATATAAATCAATTTGATTTCAATGGAAAATAGTCTAATTCAATATGATTTAACACAGGACAGTCCAGCTGAATCCAACTGAATTCAATAAAATTCAAATTGAATTACACAAAGTGAATTACTGCTTATTTCATTGTAATTAATGTCTAAATCAATTCAAAGTTTTTGGTTCGGTTTGGAATGTAGTTCATGTCAGTATAATTCAGTCTGATTTTAAGTTTGTGATTGAGCATAGTACCACTGAAATGAACAATAATAGAAAACAGTGCAGTCCAGTTCAATCCTAAGTACAAGAAAATGTAAGCAATGCATTTATTTTAATGTATTTTGACCCAGTTCGACTCAAACTTACTTGAACAATTAAATCAACATGCAGTCCAGTTCAATTGAGCCAGATTCAGTTTTGTAATCTATTTCAGTATAACATTGTTTATTTTAACAAACTGAAATACAGTTTAATAAAGTTCATTTTAAACCAAAAGTACATCCTGTTTTGGTTCAGTCCATCTGAACCCAACCTTAATCCATTTTAATCCAGCTATTAGACTCTGTAGAGCCACATTCTAGTTCCAGTATCAATTGTTTTACTTAACAGAGCCATATCTAGTCCAGTTGAATTCAATTTACTCAGTTTTTGTGTCAACTGTTATACAATACAACTACATTAGTCACAAAAAACTAATTTAAATTAATCAAACGCAATACAATTTTATCCAATCTTAATCTGGTTCACTCCAGTTCAACCCAGCTGTATATCCAGTTATATCCTGATTCAAACCAAATAAAATCCGAATAAATATAACTCTCCCTTTCATTTCTACTCAGAATCAGTAACATTAGGCTACTGTAAAAGACTCAACAGGCTCAGAGAAGTTTCTACTGTAAACATCAGTGACTGACCCCAAACGAGGAAGCAGGGACCGTGTCCAGGAGCTTCCTCTCCCCCCCTCACCCTACCCGGTCTCTGGTTAAACCTTTCCCCGGTAATAATGTCAGAACTCGGGGCACAGCGCTTCGCATCGGCAGCGCGGCCCGGGTTTCAACACATCATCTGAGCCGCTGGACAGGAACTGACGGTGATGCAATCAGGGCAATAATGCGCCAGAAATCGATACAATGTTTCCGCTTTGCGCTCGGGACTATTTCGCAACAAAGCCACTATTGCGCACCACCGCTGCCACTTCGCTGCGGCGCGCGCGCGCGCACGTACACGCGCGCGCACACAGCGAGCGACCAAAAAAAACCCTCCAGGTAGAAACGAGAGCGAAATTCGTCGTTCGTCGCTGTAAAAGTAAGAAGTGGACGCCTAAGCACCCCCCTTCCCTCCCTCTGCCTTCCCTGGGCCTACCTGTTCCTCCTCCGCCGATAAAGTAGCTGCCATGGTTCCCCCGTTCAGCCCTTCCACAGACGTGTCCTTCTCATAAAGTGGGAGCTGACGGAGATGTCTGGCTGCCTGCTCCTCCTGTTGAAATCTGGGGCTCTCAGGGGTTGTCCCTCGCCCTCAAAGTTGAAGGCATCTGAAACGGCGCAGTGCGCGAGCGGAAGGTTTTTTATTTTTCTCTTGATGCTGCGATCCACGCGGGCCAATTAGCACGAATCTGCCATCCAAACTAGAAAGAGAGGTGGGGGAAAGAACCGCTGTTGTTGAGTCAGATTTCACCGAGGAGGAGAAAAAATAAGGCAGGAAAGCGAAAGAGAGAGAGAAGAAGAAGGAGAAAAACATCAGCCGAGTAGCTTTACGGAGGTTTGATTCAACTCGACGTTAGAAAGCGGATTCAGGGCATGATGTGCCGTTCATCCACCTAACCTGACAAAGGGTGGAGGGCTGCAGCTGCCCGCTGACTCCTCCATGCCATGAATTGCAAGTTTTTCGCACTGAACGTCGTCTTTATGCTACCCGAGAGAGTTACGCACACACACTTATACACACACACACGCACACACACAACCATGAACAATGAAAGAGACTGTTGGCTGTCTTTCTGTGTGTTGCTGAACCCCCTGGTGGTTAAGACCAGAAAATGTCAACAGATCACTGACCTCCGCCTTCATTCATAAATAGTAAAGGAAAACAAACTGGAGGGCAAAATAATATAATTAACTCAACAATGGCATTATTATATCTTATACATGTTGTCCCCACTTGTTTTTTCTAACAGACAGGCTTCAGTTTATTTGAGAATTTAAAGAGCTGTTGACTTTACTCTGACCACAAAGATTTCCTGTTTGAAGTATTGCAAAAATGTATGTCAGTTATGTTTATTTGGGCTCTTGGGGTGGAAATAGAAAGCCCCAGAGTTGACCAATAGCGTCATATTGTCCCACATTGGGGAAATTTAGGTGTACCACCAGCAAGTTAAAGGTAGAAGCATCCACATTCAAAATAAGGATAAGAAACTGTACAGTAATGGCAGATTTACAAGAAGAAAAAAATAACACTGTGCATTTAAAGGGGCAGTGTCATGTGTTTTCCAGTCACATGGTGCCATTTTATATCATAATCAAATAACTATTTTTTACTAATATTGTTATTAAAATGTTGTATATACCAAATATGACCCAAAAGAAATGTTACTTCCTAGTGTATAACGCCTTGAAATTGGACTTCTGTCTCTTTAAAAACCTCTTGCTCTTTCTGAGACTCCACCTTTAGGGGAAGGCTGCTCTGTGAGGCAGAAACTCAGAAACTTGGACTCTGTAGCTCAGAGGAGGGGCTTCGTCCTCGAAGGCGGGGCTAGATCCACCCAGGCGTTTTGCACAGCTGAATGGTTGCAAAGGAGATTAAAAGAGTTCTCAAACATGCACAAAAGAATCAAGGCAACAGTCCAGGTATGTTTTTGATGAGGGAATAACATTATAACACGATGTGAAGCACAAAAAAGTAAATTTTACATAATACTGTCACTTTAATAAAAATAGCACACTCATCAAAAGAAATGTGAAATTGAGTATGGTAATTTGAAAAATAACTTAGTTTAAGATTTGTATATTTGTGTATAGAAAACAGCAGCAGCACTTTGAAATCTTTTTTTTTTTTAAATTCACAACAAAATCATTGAAACCAACATGTACTACGATAGTTAATGTATGCTGGAACAGCACAAAGTGCTTCCAGTAATAATAACTTGTTTACTGTACATTCACATCCAAATGGCACAACAGAAAACACAAATAGAAAATAGCTTTAGAGCGACGGTTTCAATATAACAAAGTAGGTGTGGTTCTGGTTCTGATCCATTTTTGGTTAAACATGCTTGTTCTTCATTCAGTAAAGTAGAGCGCTGAGCAAAGGAGCCAGAAATTTTATCCAAGTAAAAGTTGGATAAAACTTTTACTGTACTACAGTTGCACTGTGGCTCAAAATACAGCTACAGTGCAGTAAAACTTCTCCCAGAAGTACTTTTCCTCCCAAAGTTACTTAAGTAAATGTTACTAGTAGCTACCCACCTCAGGTAATGAAAGATGGCTGCCACTTACCAGAAGAATCTGAAGATCCCAGCCACCAAAAAAATCTAATTTTGGGGTAAAACGAACACCCAGGTTAAGAAATGGGTTCAATATTTTATTACCCTTCGACGTTAATTCAAGCATTTTGAATTCTGGCAACTCAGGGGTCAAGATAAGGGGACATTTCCCAGACATGAATCAGCTTGAGTTCTTGAACGGGTCACGTTGACCCCAAACACACCAGGAAGCGAGCAACATCTTGGTTCCAGATGAATAGGATTACCGTTAATGCGAGAGAAAGACTGACGTCACAAAACCACTGTTGGCAAAGCAAAATCAAGGGAATGCAGAGGAATTGTGCAATGGAGTCAAACGATCCTGGGCTGGGTTATAAAGTAAAAAGAAAAATTCAGAAAGTACTATTTTTTTATTTAAATAATCTAATGTTACTTTTTATTGTTGACCTTGTTTTTCAGGGGAAGAATAACGTACATTTTTCCAACTGAATTTTTAAAATAAAAAATAAACCATCACTATTTATATTTAGAGGGTTTACTCACTTTTTTAAACACACTGCTATTATTTAGGACACAACTTTATACTTATAGTTTTACAACATGGTAGTAAGGCTATAAGTCTGCAACGCAACAGCGCTCTCTGTGCTATAATGCAACATTACTAATGCATGAAACCTGGTGATAAGAAGCAGCCAGTTTTATGAGTGTGCCTTTCCATAATAGGATATTACAGTAATAGGGGTTTAATTAATGAATTTCTCCACTCACGCATCCCAAAGGCTATTATAATTTACAGGAATTGTATGATGTAGGGATGAAAGAAAAAAACAAAAACAAACGGTATGATGGAAGTTGATGAAACACCGAGCCTAAGACGAGTCTCCGTAGGACGATTACAGACTGCTGATGAACTGGATTTCATCACGAGGTTAGTTCAAGTGCAAGCCAGGACAATACATTTCCTGAAAGGCTGTTATTGATTGGCCCCAGATCGTATTTAGACGCGTTTTAATGAGACCATAAAAGTAGTGCGCCGTAAAAAGAGGTTTCTCCCTGCTGTGCTCTGCTCCTGCAGCTTGTTGGCTTTTGTGCTTTTTTCTTTTCTTTTCTTTTTTTTTTTTGTCCCCTTCCTTGATAGAAAGGTGAACAATGTCAGGTACACCCGACACGTTTATTTTCCTTTTCCACAAAATGCAAGATCCAACAATACACAAAGTGTAAATAAGAGGAGGCGTGGGAAAGTCTGGCTTGAAAACAAAAGGGAAGAGGGAGTGGACAACAATGGACTTCCTGTCCACATCACATCCTTGCAGGGAGAAAACGTGATTGGTAAATCCTTAGCCCGTCCCTCACAGGGAAAAAAGAGGCCTACTTTTATTTTAGTGCTAGTCAGAGAACAAGAAAAATTTAGGATTTTCATAAAAGTCATTGCCAGTATATCTGGGTTGTCATCAATTTTCCAGGGTGATATGGTAATTTTTAAAACCAACATAGGGTATACATGTTTGGATTTATTGGTTTAAATTAAGCACACAGGCTGTAATACATGCAGCTGAAATCAGAAGTCGCGTGGGCTGAAAGGTCGCTCAGCGAGGAAGAAGCCGTCACTACAGATCAAACGTAAAAATGTCAGATTGCAGATGCACACAGAGACGTGGATCTTAAATTTTAGAGACGTAACTTGTCGTCTGATGATGCTAAAGAAAAACCGTTTGGCCATAATGAACATCAACACGTTTGGAGGAAAAACTGGGACTCTTGTAAAACACCATCCCAACTGTGAAGTACGGTGGTGGAAATTTTGACACAACGCCCCTTCTGATTTTGTGGACATTGATAAATATTTGACATGTTCTTTCCCTCATTATTGTGACATTTAGCAAATAGAAATAATTTTGGCCAATGATAAGTTTGGTCTTATTTAACTTTGAATAGTGAGAGGAAAAAAGGTGCTTTTTTATTTTGGTTAATTTAAACTTCTTGTTTAAACGCCTCTTAGCCCCCCACTAATATCTGTTTCAACTTTCTTTAGTGTCTGATATATTGCACAATGGTGTACAATATATTGCTAAAAGTAACTTCTTTGCGCATTCAAATAATTGAATTCTTGTCTTCCAATCACTACCATGGCCAGATATTTTTTAAAATCAAGCACCTAGACATTCAGACTGTTTCTGCAAACATTTGTGGAAGAATGGGTAGTTCTTAAGTGGCTGGCTTTGCCAAACCAATTTTGACAATTTGATGATCCAGACTTTGTTGGAACAGTAGAAATATGGCTCCTACCCTTCTGGTCCAACATGTCAGCTCAGCAGTGCACAAAGCAAGGACTATTAAGACCTGGAAGGACAAGCTTTGTTCGGAAAACCTGACCTCAACCTGAAAGAACAGCTTTGGTGTGAATTCAAAGTGGAAACTGCGAGTCAGGAGCCAACATCAGTGTCTAACTCTTACGAATGCAGATCTGGAATAAAATACACTCCTAAGCCTTCCTAAAAGATGCAAAGCTGTGACTTCTTATAGTGGAATGAAATCATACTTTAAGGATTAAGAGCAGGATGTCACTAAGTATGAAGGCGGATGATTAGTAACTGGTGTCGGCCAAATCTTGGACTTGTATTCAGATATATTGGTGGGAAATGTCATCGTAGAATCCTAATAAATGTTCTATCAATACCAAAACAAGTTTTTATGGGTTTGAGTTGACTTGAGCTTAAGATGAAACATCTGACATCGTTTCATCCACCAAACATCCCCCACAGCATGATGCCGCCACCACCACCACGCTTTCCAGCAAACTGTGTAATAAAGTAAAAACATACGTGGACTCTGGAAAAAAGAAAATCTAAAAATACAGCATTTCTGTTTCATTTAAATACCTGTTAAATACAGTAGTCCAAAAACACGACTACTGAAATTTTCTGCATGACAATATCCTGTTTTTGACAAGTGTCGAAGAATTATGAGGTGTCGCGTAACAGTTTCTACACAGAGAACAGAGAGACCTCGAATACATGTGAGCGTGTGTGTGTGTGTGTGTGTTGGAGACGGTGAGTGAAGCAGCTGTGAATCAACAGGTGCTCAGTTCCTGGAAAGTGATGGCTGCTGCTGAGTCATATCTGAATTCCTGCAAAAACCACGCAGCTCAATTTCCTCTCTTCCACGGCTCTTTCGATTTAAAGAGGCGACATCCGACTTGCACTCTATGAATCGTTTTCTCTGAACTGCAGTACATTTAAAACTTTTGGTAGAAGCTTAATTTCTTCGATAGAGCTAAAACAAAAAAAAAACTGCAATTAAAAGTTCTCACACCTCACTTTGTTTCTCTTAGCATTACAAAAAAAAGAAACAAAAACACACCACCAGAAGGCAACATGTGTGAACATGTTTGCCCTTTTTCCCCTCCACTTCCTCCTCTTACATTTCCACAGTGACTTCTATCCCCACAGAAAGCTGTTGAACATATTTTCATAGGTTAATGTTCCGCGTAGGCGGCCAGAGCACTTTTGATACCATCACAGCAGCAAAACAAGGAGAAAAATAGTCAACTTTTTCTTTTTTTTTTTTTTTCCATTATAGAAAAAGTGAGCAGTGGTACACAAGAAACGCAAGATGTGTCATATTCTGACTGTACATCACGCTAGTTTATTGAGGTTGCAAATGTCTGTGACCTGATTTCTAGAGCTAAATGCTGTTGTGTGCCTGGACGTCTCGGCAGGTAGCTTAACAACGAATGGAAATGTGTCAGAAAATACATATCACTCTTTTAGTAAGGCTACATTTTAGAACAGACTCTAAAATGTAGCCTTTATAGACTCAATAGGGTCCTAGAAATTCTGCTGCAGTGAAAACACAGTGAACAGTTTTAGGTAGCTAGCCCAACAGCTAGCTAGTGGTGAGAAATTAGCATGGAAGAGCTAGCAAACCCAACAAACCAGATGTGGACTGAAGACGTTTGATCCTGCGTCCGGCTATTCTTCTGTTACTAATTATAGCCCTGTAATTTTCCTTTTTAAATCAGTTGGATTGAAAATTTTTAATTTTAAATTAAACTGTGGTTATATTTTATACACCAATGAGTTTAATTTGACCAAATTTGTTAATGGTACCACAAATTAAATGACGATTGCATCACAACTTTACCTTACACTTTCAGGTCTATTTATTGTGACCTTTTTTTTTTTTGCAGGGCTTTGAAAATGACAGCAAGTTTCTGCTGATGAGCCAAGGTGTCGGTACTGAGTCATGGCTTACCGTCCACAGGAACATCAGAAACCACGCAGCTCTACCGACACTGCTCAAGCAATCAGGTACGAGATGGGAGGGTGGCGGGATGAGCCTTCAGATTTAAACCATAACCTTCTAAATGCCACTTCATCTCTAGTTTACAAGAAAAAGCCCTGAGATGATTTTTTTTTCCTGACAAAAATATTAACACCCTTTCGATTTGTTTTCACATTTTGTCATGTTAAGACCACTAATTTAAGTTTTATATGATCTGACAAAAAAAAATAAAAGTAACTGTTAGACAAAGACTTTATGAATCTGCCGTTTGTGGATAAGTGGTGAAGAAAGTTGATGAAAAAGCCATAAAATGTCCTGTTTGTACAAAATGGCATTGAAAAGAAAACTGTAAAATGGATGTTTTTGGTCTACATGAAAGATGCTGTGCATAGATGAAAATCAACCTACCATCTCCACTGTGCAGAAATGTGATTCAATAAACTATTGCACTCCATCTACCTGCACAGTGTTATAAAATATTTGATAAAAAAAATAAATAAAAACTCTTCCGGTTGTTAAATCTGAATGAGCCACAGCAATAATAAAACATTTATTAATGATGAATTAGCTTCCAGTATTTAAATCTTTAAATATCTGAATGGTCTGAATATCAATAAAATACTGCCGCATTTACAAAATACAAAAAGAAACTTTAAAAGCAAAATAAAACTTCAGAGCAATGAGTGGAAACATGATAAAAACTGTCAATAAAAAGGCATTTATTTTGAAATGTGCACTTTAAAACATTTTAACCTTACCATTATACTATAAAAATCCATCACAGATGCTAATCAGCGACTGACAAGATATCGTTGGTTATGCTTCACCCTCCACTGACAGCTCAGCATGCTCTACTGGCGCTGAACTAATGACCTGCTGAAGCTGCTGTATTCTGCTGAGTAGGCATGAACAGCAGCTGCAGAAAACCTGCAAACCCACAAACGTTAACGATGAGATGTTTCATGCAGGCTGTATCCACAATGAGAACGCACAGAGCAGTGAGAAATTACTTGGCCAAACAGATGTTGGCGTTTTTGTGTCTCCGTCGTCTGTTCCTAGTTGTGTTTTGACGGTTTGAAGGTCAGCGTGTAGCATGGCACCGCTAATCTGCACTCCGGGGGCGTCCAGAGATGTGCCGGATTAAAATTAGCCACGCGTTGCGATTGGTCCTTGAGCAGAGTTTTCTAAAGAGCTTCCCGACACATAGAAAACCTAGGCGTCGGTTTTCCACTCCCTCACATTTCCATGTTCGCCTCCTTTATTGGCTTCTGATTCAGGAAGTTCAAGGCGTCCTTGCTGTCCGTGCTCGGAGTGGACAGGTACTCCAACTCGTAGCCGCCGCTTCTGTTAGCGGGGCGGACCTCGACGGACGCTTGCTTGTGTTCCAGGATCTGCTGCAGCTGCTGGCTGGCATACTCCGGCTTGGCAGTGAGGGGTCCTACAGGAACCTCCATACCCAGGATGTCTGTCACCATGTAGGGGCGAAGCCAGCCAACCAGAGGAGTGCTGCCAGGGGTGTAGTGGGTCTGCCGGTGGTAGAAGAGAAGTCCGTCCACCTGCAGAGGCAAAAATAAAACAATAATACCAGTGAAATTGACTTTTTCTTACACATTAAACCCCACACGAAGACCGATGTTGGAGATGAATGACTTACACCGAAGCTGTACTCGGCTGCCAGTGCTTTCTGAATGGACTCGGCTCTGCAGTCGGTGCTTTGGAGACTCACGAACCGGAACTGTTGGAGTAGAGAAAACAAAACCTGAGCATCGTCGTTTTAGCTCCAAATGAGGTTTTTTGTTAAACCCCAAAGATTATTTAGCTCCTATTGGGCTTGACCACTAAAAAAAATATTCAATTGATTTTAATGGCATGCCTTAGTTTCCCTGGTCTCTAGAATTGAAGGCATCACAGTAAATTAATGTCACTTGTGATTAACCCTTGTGTTTAGAAATGGGGTCCAACCGACCCCCCACACATAAAACTTCTATCATTTGCCTCAGTCCTCTATGTTTGCCTCAGTCCTCACACGTACAAGGGTTAAATTTACCCTACTGAAAGACGTTTCTGTCTTCAACACAGAAGAATGACGACACATCAACCAAGGTGTCCTTAAAACGTCTTCAACTTATGCATCTGAAACCAAGACCTTAAAATGTGATCGTTTATTTTAATCTTGAAATCTGTCAGACTGTGCAGCTGTGGCTACAGTTCAGTAGCTTGCCATAATCAGCGTGTGAATGGAAATAACTGACTTCATGTAAAGCGTCTTCGAGAAGCCATGGAGGGACTGTTTTTTTTCCTCGCTGGTCTTTTCTGTCAGGCAGAAGTTTGAGTCACACTCAGACACCTTCATTATACTCTGTGACTCGAGACGGATGATAATGATAATAATTTTGAGTATGGCCTCAGACATAACAGACATTATGTCAATGACATATTGTGGGTTTGCAGGCTCAAAATGAATGAAACTGTAGCGTCACGCTTTAAATTTTTATTAAATTTAGCCCAAATATGCGAGTGAAGATCTTGGTAGCTGACCTGTTCAAACAGAATAATGATTTTAGCTGATCGGAACGCTTTCAGAAATGAATAAATGAAGAGATAAAGAGATACCGGGCAACTTTTTTTCTGCAGTTTTCCTGATAATTTAGCTTTCTGACAACTAAACCAGAAGCATGTGTGAATGAGAGCAGCTACTTTGAGAGCTGAACTCCAGTGTATGAGCCTGAACAGCAGATGCAAATAAAATCCAGCTACATAATGACTTAACCAACATACTAACACTCACATGAGAGCAAAACATTATGAGAGATTTCACAATTAAATTGATAAATTTGGGAGAACTAACTTCTTTCTATTGGTACTTAGTTCAGACAGTTTGCTTAATGAGCTACGAACATGAAATAATCCAGTTTAATAGTGTGAACTGAACTTAAAACAAGTCTGATCGTCTTCAGTCTGGAGCTTGTTAAACTTGAAATAAACAATTTGAAAAGAGGAGAGAGTTTGTCTGGGTGCAGATACCCACAGGGTTGCGTTTGGCGATCTCCGACAGGCCGTCCGTCTCCTGGACCTTAGACTGCAGCCAGTAGAAGCGAAACTCAGTCTGTCGGTGAGAAAACAGGAACAAGAGAAACTTTGAAGTTTTCTTTCACATTCCAAGTCAATAAAATGAGCAACGTGGCCACATTAGAAGGGCTGGACGAGCCGTCCTGGACTGCTTACTGGGCAGTCGTAGACCGGGTGTCCTCTCCAACACATGACATCCAGGATGTAGTACGTTCTGTCCACCTCGCTGTAAATGCAGTCCAAGATGGTGTAGTCTATATGGAAAACAGACCAGCGAACATTCAATGAAAAACATACTGCCAATCCTAAAACTCCTAGAAGAGGAAAAATACATTTCTTAGGCCCCCCAGGGAGGAAATTGACATTTCAGTGCAGCCAAAAGAACAAAAAACAAACAAACATCATAAGACGTGTACACAGGTGCCTGAGGCTGCAGCCATGGGAGGCTCTGCCCTTTAGCATTGGATACAATATAATTATAATTTTCTGCTTCAGCAGCTGAAGGACTTTTTGTAATGATATAGAATTAGATTTTCTACTCAGTTTAGAAAAAAACAGGTACAAAAACAAAAAAGCAAATAAAGCTAAAACACCACTCCCTTCTGATTAAATAAGTTAATTTTCTGCTTAAATTGACCTCGAACATTATTTTTCACTTTTGTTTGACCAAGCTCTATATTGAAACAGTCTTAATTATTTAAAACCAAGCCTTTGTTTTTATTTTGCAACATAAATAACAGTAGACACCTTTCTGTAATTCCTTCACTCGGTTAAAAGCAAAATAACTTTTTTTGATGGACTGATACCAATGTCATTACAGATAAGGTGCATCCCTACCATAAAAACTTTTTATTTGCTTTTCATTTTAGCTCCACATAAGTAAACATGCAGAGTTGGGCCATCTCATTCATTAAGGCAAACTTAGTGACTTTGGACACAATTGGTGTAAATTAATACTCTATCTTTGGCTGAAAGTAGAGGTGAACTCTTCCTCTGTGACTGTCACGATAAAACTTGAGGTAGAGAGTTTTTATATATATATATATATATAAAATGTGAGTGGCCTATCAGAGTAGCCCCTCTTTCTACAGTAAACAACAGACCCGCTCACCTTTTCCCATGGCAGAGTTGTGTCTGTTCCCACCGGGGAGCAGGGAAGGGAAGCGGCTCACACAATAGCCGCTTTTAGTGTACGCAGCGGTGGAACCCTTTAAGACACACACACCACCCAGACGAGAAGAGAGAAATGTTACCGTTCCTACGCTGGTCTCGACACTTTTGCCAATGCAAGAGTCAAAGAGTTTACAGAGTTACAGGATATTGAACCTTGGTACCTTGGTTTGCACATATTCACTTTTACACATTGCTCTTTAACTTATGTCCACCTGTGTGTAAACAAAGGAAGGCAGGAAACTATCTGCTGCTGATGGGACTGTCCGATTACCCTCTGTGTATATTTACAGACAAACTAAATTGACATTTGAACAAGCGTCAAGAGGAAATTGGTATCAGTGTTGCCAATACTGCCTCAAACTTAGGAAAAAACCAAGCATGGGCAATGGAAAGCTACACCGTGGCATTGTAGCCCAGGCTAAATGTTTAGGAAGGCGAACCTCCACCCACAACCTCAAGACCGTTTACACTTCATACAAGTTTTCATCCAACGTCACCCTGAGCTTCTATCATTTTGTCCACAGAGAAGCGAGACACCAGGACCGGGTCAAACCATTTTGTATAGAACTGTAGCGAAGCGTTGTGTGATTGGTTTGTTGCCGTGTTTTATTCAGCAGTGCTGATATTTCTCATTAACTAATCCACTTCCACTATCAGGTTTTTGAATCGAGAGGCGACATAAATACTTTTGAGGACTGTTTATCGTTTATCTTTGTGTTTGTCCTCCTTGCTGGGTTCTTTGCTCCTCATGCTGTTCACAAACATTCTTTAGCAAACTTCTAAAGCCTTCACAAACCAGCTGAGTTCATACTGAGATTTATTTATTAGGCTCCAACTGAAGGCAACCAGTTATTTAAGGGGTAAAGGGAACTAAATATAAATGCATACTACAGTGTTCAGACTTTACTTTCTTAGAAAAACATGAATGCAACCATTGTATGCTACATTGTGACATAGAAAGTCCTCTGTTGTTTGTGTTTAAAACATCCTAAAATGTGAAAATGCCTGATACTTGTCCAGTTGAAGAGAGGAACGGATGAAAAGCAAGGGGCTCTTTGGGAAACGCATCACGACAAATGTGTTGTGGTAATTAAAACACCACTTAATGACACCGACCTGCTTACTAAGCTTTAAAACTTTCACACGGCAACAAGTACCCGGCACACTCCTGATGCATCAAACCCTTTCACATCCTCTATGTGGTCAAACTTTTCTGCTTCGTCTACCAACTTACCGTCAGCTGAGAGAAAAAAAAAAAAGAAGTGTGCTTTTTTTTTTTTTTGATCAAAACTGACAGAAGAAGATCAGTAAATAATTTGTCATTCTTGACGAGAGTGATGCGATTGTTCCAAAAGCATTAGGGAAGCCTGCAAGCATCTCGCTGTGAACTTAAAACTCTTAAGAAAGCGCAGAGACTCCTCACCGCTGGATGGGTCAGGGTTAGTCAGATTCCTGTGGCTCCATCGGTTCTGCCCGACACGGCGAACGATCGGGACTTTTTGATGCGGAGCTGTTTTTACAGATTAGACGTCACCGAGGTTAGGCTTTGAGATAACGAATGAGGAACCAGCCTGCTGTGATAACATCACAGGGCGAGACGCAACGAGAACGTTTCTGTGTGAAAGTAGGAAAAAAATAAAAAAGCCTTCCACACATAAACTCTTAAACCATTCGCTTTTACAGTGAAGTCGAGGTTCTTTCAAGAATCTGAATGCTTATTTACATTTTAGCATTCATTAGGAATAATCTATTAGATTACAAGCATAATATGTGGAATAATAATAATTACTCACTGAGGCATTTGCAACTTTCTCTCTGCTTAGAGAGAAAAGCGGATTCTGTATTTGCTTCCAAGTACCTCGAAAAAAAAAAGTTTAACAAGATCTTAGCTATTTTTCAGTTCTCAGGGAATAATTGGGAGTAATTTAATGTCTAGAACAGAATAACACTGAAAGTCACAGTCATTTTTATTTAGATCTATTCTAATTATTATTAGGTTGGCACTGCACAAATATCAACATTTCATAAGAACAAGTAACCATCATCTTTTTGAAAATGTATCTTTTTCTTTAATAAAAAGAAATCACAAAAATAGCTATATAATACAAACTCAAAAATACTTTAATGACACTTTCCCAATAGGGAAACTCATTCATTTAAAATTCTTCAAAAATGTTTTGTAAATATTAATAAATAATTAATTGTAAACAGTTGCTCTTTAGAAATAACAGATTTCCTGCTGTAGATATTGATAAAAAAAATTATAAGATTTCTCCCCCTCCCCCAAAAGGTCAGGTAATATTTGTGACTCTAAACTTGTCCAAAATGGCTCTTTGGATTGTAAAGGTTGCAGGCTTCTGATCTATAGTGTCCTACTGGCATGCTTCCATAGTGATACGAATATGAATAATAATATATAAATAAAGAAAATCATTCAAAAGTTCAACATTCCTCCCAGTACCAGGAAGTTTCAATTACAGCAAATGGAAAATCCAGTAAGAAAAGTCTTACTGGATTTTCAGCAAACTCGACTTCTTTATTTGAATCGATGGATTTATTTCAGACATTGCACCAAGAGAAAAAATAAAAATAACTAAACCAAAGGTAGTATTAACATATTCCTAAGTGTAAATAACAAAGACAAAGATAACAGCTTCCTAACATTCTGCAATGTAAGGGTGGCTTACCTTGGAGGCAACAATTAGAGATCTTTTCCCCACAGGACAGACCACCATCAGCCAGTCGGTGTCCAGATCTGGTGGGACGTCCACCAGCCACTCTGACAGCATGAGCTAAACGGGAATCAGACACCTGGTTATCTTCGCGCGGCATCGATGGGAATTCACTTTTAGAAACAGACTTGATATGAAAACACTGAGATGAAAGAGCAGAACAGCAGCGGTGGAACTCCGCTGCCCTCTGCTGGACATTGGTGTTGCACGTTTTGGTTGCAAAAAGGTTTTGCCGCTGACCTGGTTTGCATAATGCTTGGGCAGCTTCCTCCTCTCTACCTCCATCCCCTCCTCTTCCTCTTCCTGTTGCCGTTTCCCGTCCTCCTGTTTGTCCATGTCGTCCTCCCTGTCGCTGTCTGGCCCCGTCCAGTCCCCATCAGCCAGGCGTCGTGCGTGATTGACATAGTTTAATCTTTTCCTGAGATTTCAAAAAAGAAGAAAAAGAAAGGATTTACAGGGCCAGACTTACAAGTAATGTGGGGCCCCTGGGCAGGAGCCATTTTTGGTGCCCTAACCACCACATAAAAATGATTTTACTAATGCAAATAATGGTACAGTAATACATCGCTGGGTTTGAACTGATGCCCGCCAACAGCTCCATGTTATCCCCAAAGAAATTGGCTATAATTTCATAATTTTCAAATAGTTTATGTGCATTCCACCAAGAATGCATATAATAAACTTCTGCCCGAAACTGAATACGGTTTAAATGTGTCATCAAGCATGAAAATAGGCAACATGTGGTCTGTTTTACGTTTTCTGCAGGTCAAGAAAACGCCGTCGCCGCTCGCTCTGCTCCAGAACGCTGTACTTGCTCTTGTACTGAGCCAGTCGAGGGTGAGGGGCGGCTGTGCTGTTTGGCTCCTTGGACACAGCGAAGCTGGATGAGAGGGCTGCGGTCAGGTCGTCCATGGCAACGCTGCAAATACACAAGAAGTTAGATGTAAAAACAATGGCATTATTATACATGGGAGTCAATCGAGGAGTTGAAATAAACTATCTGAAAACTGTTAGTGGATGCTTGAAAACAAAATCATCAAGTGATGGATTAAGATAATCTACTTTTGAACTGAATCTACTTTTGAACTGAAGAATATATATATATATATATATATATAAATTTAAACCTATATTTTTTTTGTTTTTAACTTGTGAATGGACTTATGAATTGTGAGGTCTAAAGTTTTGATTTTCCCTCTCATGCTGAATTAGAACAAACAATAATATAATTTATGACTGGACATTTTAATAGATATACATCAGACTCATAACACCAATCTACAACTGCATTCCAAACACGTTCTCGCCTAAAAGAGAATTAAATGAGAGGTTAAACGCCGGGATACTTAATTTTCAGATTGTCACTTGTAGCTAGCGGCTAGCTTCGAGCTAACCCCCCCCTACCATGATAAGGTTGTTAGCAGCTGTCTCTCTGAAGTTTACGGTGCTATGCCGATTTTCTATAAAGTGCACATAATGCTAATTAAATATTAACAGGTAAATTGGTTATAGTACTCGTAGTTCAAGCTAAAATAAACATATACCTTGGCATTCAGGGAGGCTGCTACTGCTGGCGGTGCTAACACGTCACGCTGCCGTCATGTTTACTGCCGGGTGAGAGGGTTCAGATGGCCGACATGTAGCACAACTATTCCGGAGTTGCACAACTTTGGTTGAGTACTGATAATTTTACTGTGAAACAAGTATGTGCGTCATTTATTTTGTTGGGGCCCACTTTTAAAATTCCTCTTGGAGGAATATTACTACTTTAAACAAATTTTCGGCATTGAAAATTATGCAGTATATGCAGGCTACATAGCTGCAACTTTGAAAATGCATGAAAAACCAAACCACGAGACGAAACACAGCAACATACTGAAGCATGAGAAATTAGACTGAGTGACTGAATGTTTCTGTCTCCATCCAGATTAAGTTATATTTTCCCAAAGGGATCAGGTTTGTCACTGTTGAGTACTACATATTCAAAAGTCTTCCCCCAGAGATCCATCATTCAGATTTGTTTTTGTTAAAATTTTACCGGTGTTCTGACAAGTGGCACACAGGCAGAACAATCCTGTGTAACCAATATAGGTGAATCACAGAGGAAACGAGTTGCTATAATGTTACTCCGGCAAGAGTTCGTTTGTTCTGACGCACATTTTCAAATAAATAAATAAATAAATAAAATACAGATACAATGTATTTCAAATTCCGGAGTCTTTGCAAAGAAATAAAATAAAATAAAACGCACAAATAAAATAACATGTTAACCACACATTTTCAATTAATGAAAAGGGGAAAAAATACAATTATAATACAATTAAAATTCAGTCAACAATATCTGGAGTCCTTACAAAGAAAGAAAAATAAACATGCACAAATAAAATAACATCATTTTTTATAAAAAAAAAATTAAGAAAATCTGGTCATGTTAAGTCAACATAACCAAACTGATAAAAACTTTCCATCTACAAACAGTAAATACCAACGTCTGGCAGTTAGAACCGTCATAGCGGTTAT